>NW_027411755.1:29237951-29323043 GCF_047663935.1 Musca autumnalis
CGTATGAGGCTTCTATAGAATAGAAGACCTCGGTAGGAGGCTTCTATAGAATAGAAGACCTCCGTAGGAGGCTTCTATAGAATAGAAGACCTCCATAGGAGGCTTCTATAGAATAGAAGACCTCCATAGGAGGCTTCTATAGAATAGAAGACCTCCATAGGAGGTTTCTATAGAATAGAAGACCTCCATAGGAGGTTTCTATAGAATAGAAGACCTCCGTAGGAGGTTTCTATAGAATAGAAGACCTCCGTAGGAGGTTTCTATAGAATAGAAGACCTCCGTAGGAGGCTTCTATAGAATAGAAGACCTCCGTAGGAGGCTTCTATAGAATAGAAGACCTCCATAGGAGGCTTCTATAGAATAGAAGACCTCCGTAGGAGGCTTCTATAGAATAGAAGACCTCCGTAGGAGGCTTCTATAGAATAGAAGACCTCCGTAGGATAGAAGACCTCCGTAGGAGGCTTATTTAGAATAGAAGAATAGAAGACCTCCGTAGGAGGCTTCTATAGAATATAAGACCTCCGTAGGAGGCTTCTATAGAATAGAAGACCTCCGTAGGAGGCTTCTATAGAATAGAAGACCTCCGTAGGAGGCTTCTATAGAATAGAAGACCTCCGTAGGAGGCTTATATAGAATAGAAGAATAGAAGACCTCCGTAGGATAGAAGACCTCCGTATGAGGCTTCTATAGAATAGAAGACCTCCGTAGGAGGCTTCTATAGAATAGAAGACCTCCGTAGGAGGCTTCAATAGAATAGAAGACCTCCGTAGGAGGCTTCTATAGAATAGAAGACCTCCATAGGAGGCTTCTATAGAATAGAAGACCTCCATAGGAGGCTTCTATAGAATAGAAGACCTCCATAGGAGGTTTCTATAGAATAGAAGACCTCCGTAGGAGGTTTCTATAGAATAGAAGACCTCCGTAGGAGGCTTCTATAGAATAGAAGACCTCCGTAGGAGGCTTCTATAGAATAGAAGACCTCCGTAGGAGGCTTCTATAGAATAGAAGACCTCCGTAGGAGGCTTCTATAGAATAGAAGACCTCCGTAGGAGGCTTCTATAGAATAGAAGACCTCCGTAGGAGGCTTCTATAGAATAGAAGACCTCCGTAGGAGGCTTCTATAGAATAGAAGACCTCCGTAGGAGGCTTCTATAGAATAGAAGACCTCCGTAGGAGGCTTCTATAGAATAGAAGACCTCCGTAGGAGGCTTCTATAGAATAGAAGACCTCCGTAGGAGGCTTCTATAGAATAGAAGACCTCCGTAGGAGGCTTCTATAGAATAGAAGACCTCCGTAGGAGGCTTCTATAGAATAGAAGACCTCCGTAGGAGGCTTCTATAGAATAGAAGACCTCCGTAGGAGGCTTCTATAGAATAGAAGACCTCCATAGGAGGCTTCTATAGAATAGAAGACCTCCATAGGAGGCTTCTATAGAATAGAAGACCTCCGTAGGAGGCTTCTATAGAATAGAAGACCTCCGTAGGAGGCTTCTATAGAATAGAAGACCTCCATAGGAGGCTTCTATAGAATAGAAGACCTCCATAGGAGGCTTCTATAGAATAGAAGACCTCCGTAGGAGGCTTCTATAGAATAGAAGACCTCCATAGGAGGCTTCTATAGAATAGAAGACCTCCGTAGGAGGCTTCTATAGAATAGAAGACCTCCGTAGGAGGCTTCTATAGAATAGAAGACCTCCGTAGGAGGCTTCTATAGAATAGAAGACCTCCGTAGGAGGCCTCTATAGAATAGAAGACCTCCGTAGGAGGCTTCTATAGAATAGAAGACCTCCGTAGGAGGCTTCTATAGAATAGAAGACAAGACCTCCGTAGGAGGCTTCTATAGAATAGAAGACAAGACCTCCGTAGGAGGCTTCTATAGAATAGAAGACAAGACCTCCGTAGGAGGCTTCTATAGAATAGAAGACCTCCGTAGATTATGGAGGCTTCTATAGAATAGAAGACCTCCGTAGATTATGGAGGCTTCTATAGAATAGAAGACCTCCGTAGGAGGCTTCTATAGAATAGAAGACCTCCGTAGGAGGCTTCTATAGAATAGAAGACCTCCGTAGGAGTCTTCAATAGAATAGAAGACTTCCGTAGGAGGCTTCTATAGAATAGAAGACCTCCGTAGGAGGCTTCAATAGAATAGAAGACTTCCGTAGGAGGCTTCTATAGAATAGAAGACCTCGGTAGGAGGCTTCTATAGAATAGAAGACCTCGGTAGGAGGCTTCTTTAGAATAGAAGACCTCGGTAGGAGGCTTCTATAGAATAGAAGACCTCGGTAGAAGGCTTCTATAGAATAGAAGACCTCCGTAGGAGGCTTCTATAGAATAGAAGACCTCCGTAGGAGGCTTCAATAGAATAGAAGACTTCCGTAGGAGGCTTCTATAGAATAGAAGACCTCGGTAGGAGGCTTCTATAGAATAGAAGACCTCCGTAGGAGGCTTTTATAGAATAGAAGACCTCCGTAGGAGGCTTCTATAGAATAGAAGACCTGCGTAGGAGGCTTCTATAGAATAGAAGACCTGCGTAGGAGGCTTCTATAGAATAGAAGACCTGCGTAGGAGGCTTCTATAGAATAGAAGACCTCCGTAGGAGGCTTCTATAGAATAGAAGACCTCCGTAGAAGGCTCCTATAGAATAGAAGACCTCCGTAGGAGGCTTCTATAGAATAGAAGACCTCCGTAGGTGGCTTCTATAAAATAGAAGACCTCCGTTGGAGGCTTCTATAGAATAGAAGACCTCCGTAGGAGGCTTCTATAGAATAGAACACCTCCGTAGGAGGCTTCTATAGAATAGAAGACCTGCATAGGAGGCTCGTTAGCATAAATGCTGTGGGTAAAAAAACCAAGGGATGGTCATGTAAGAACACACCTATATTATCCTCCAAAGTTTTCGGCATTTTTAAATGAAGACCAGATTGCAGGGAAACTATTCGTTCTAAAGAAAAAAAAACATAATTTTTAGGAAATGCTTGAAAAGTCTAAAAAATATTATTTTCATATAAAAATTTAAGTTATCTCGCAAAAAAAAATTCTCGGTGCTAGGTGGGTTAAACAATCATCCAAGTTTATGAAAAAAATATTATTAAAAAATTCCATGTTTATTGTACCTTTGAAACACACAAAATAAATTAACAAACTAAAAAACTCTACACTTTTTGACAGGATTCATTTTCGAGCCCGCTGGACAGTTGAAAGCCTCGGCAAAGACTGGATCATTTGCAACAATTTGATGTAAACGTTGCGCATTAGAATCATGGCCAGAAAATTGAAAACCTTTCACACCACAAAAAAATTTTGAAAGATTTAAAAAGAATAACTTTTTCCAAGGTTTGTCGCTATCTTGAGAATCCGTTTCTTCCTTAGTATAGGCTCTGAAAGCCACTTGGGCACCCATTAAATCAGCCATACGTTCCTCTATGGAATCTGTGGGTAATTGTTGTTGCAGACATTCCAAAGATTTTTGGAAATTGGTGTGGTTTTTTATTCCCAAATCGGAGTCTAGCTCATAACCATCTGGACCAAACAGCATATTTGAGGTATCAATGGCATGTGTAAATTCATGTGCCAATGTAAAACCAAGTAAAGACCATTTGCTAAGCTGATCCATTTTGGGGTTATAGATGTGACCTTGTAGGTATCCTTGGAAAAGTATTACCATATTTTGTGGTCCATAATACATGGGAGTGCAACTGGCACCCATGTTATTATCAATGGATATATAAAAGCTATAGTCTTGTTCATAGAGCAGGGATTTCCAAAAACGATGTTTGAGTAGTTCCAAATGATTCTTATAGTAATTTGTGGGATGCAGTTTGGGAATGTTGGCAAATATATTTTCAATTTCGTTGGTGTTCAGAGATGGCTGTTGTTTATTGAAACATTGTGGATAGATAATACGCTGCGGCAAGTTGCCCAAATTGAGGCGTATGCTGTTTAATTTGTTTTTTAATAATTCCAATTGCTGGGAATTGAGTTCAAGATGATTTTCCTCCAAGATCTCCATATATTGCTGGTATATTTTATGGGCCATATAAGACATATCTTCATAATACTGCCGACTTGTTTCATTTGTAATAATGTGTTGATGGTAGATATAATTTACTGCCATATCCATTTTACTTCTTAAATCCTTGATACACTCCATTTTATTAAAATCCTGGGTTTTATCCTTGAACAGGTAAATTAGAAATTTCACCATTAAATAAATGCAAATATCTTCGGAAAGCTCATAAGACCGCCTTGTTTCCATCAGATGCTGAAAATAGTCCATATCATAAATAACCACAATGTCATCAGGTTTGATTTGACTATGGTCATTGTTGTTGCTGGGAAGTATATTTTTCAAAAATGTGTTTAGTTTAGGATACATTTGTTGTAGTTTTTCAAAACTTATTGTTTTGGGTTCCGATTCCGTTTCCGAAAAACGGCGATATATATTATGAAAATATACATGAACTGTCCTGATTCTTATTACAAGGATTTGGTCCAAGGGAAAACCTATATTTTTTAGAAAATACAAAGAAGCCTTCTCTAGATATTCTACATCTTCATCCTTTTCCATTTGGGGTATTTCCAAATTAATTTCCAGGGAGCCATTTTGGGTACGTACCATTTGTTGCTTTATCAGGACATTATTAAAACCATAGCTTTGTAATTTACCCAATAAGGCGAATAAATTAACTCTGCACCTGAACCAAAATGGACGAGGTCTTCGAAATGCTTCAGCTTCATTTAAAATTGGCCATCCTAGAGGTTTTATTTCATCAAAATATTGTAAGAAGTTTAAAGATTTTTCATTTACACAGGATTTGTAATAAGTTAAGGCCTTCTCAACAAAATTTGCTTTTCCTTGATGTTGACTCGACTTATCTTGCGTCCCGCTGGATTCAAAAAAATTTATTAATTGTATATTCATTGCGTTATCCACCATACCGTTATTTTCTTCATAACTCACATTTGGATGATGTTCAGTCCACTTATTACAGCAGTATGCATAGAAATCTTCACACGGTTCCACCGCATAATCCAATGACATTTCAGTGGCATTCAGCCAATTGGATTTAGTCTCTGCATCACAGATATTTACTCCACTCCAAAAACAACTAATAATAAATACGGAAATCGCTTCAAAGTTTCGCGACATTTTCTGATCGCCAAAAATATGGTTTCCCGCTTTTCGATTAGACTTAACGCTAGCGTTTCAATAGCTCAACTGTTTAAAATCATAATTTATTTCATTTGAAATATTATTTTATTATGACACTAAAGATAAGGGTGCTCATTTGCTGCTGCTGTTGGTGTTTTGTTTATAGAATTTATTCATGTTTAATGCAAACGGAACATATTATCTCATCGCAAACATGCGCGTTTTTATTATACCCTCCACCATAATATGGAGAGTATAATTAAATTTGTCATTCCGTTTGTAACACATCGAAATATTCATCGGAGACCCTATCAAGTATATATTCTTGATCAGGGTAAAATTCTAAGTCTATATAACCATGTCCGTCCGTCCGTCCGTCTGTTGACATCAAGCTACAGCTCGCTCGATAGAGCTTTATAATTTGGTACAGAAGTTTCTATTACTCCTAGGATGTTTGGTATTGCAAATGGACTATATCGGTCCACGTTTTGATAACAATCCCACGGCAGCGGGTTCTTTCGTACCGGATTGACCCCGTTCCAGCGGCTGCCACCTCAGTGTACATATGTTTGTATTTGTTTCGTTTTTCCGTGTTGGGAGCAGCATATACCGGAATGCCTGCTACGAATTCTTTTGGTCCGTGCCGGGACGGAAGAAAACCCAGGACCAATATATTTGTGCTCGCTCGGTTTGCCACATCCGCATCTTCACCCACATCCAACCTTCGGTGAGATGCAATAGATGTCAGGAGTGGGTGCATCTAAGGGGTTGCTCTGGACTTGTCCACGTGAGGGACTACGACGACAGGGGCTATGTTGCTGCATGCTGCATAAATACATTCCCCAGTGAGTCGTCATCGGATTACGAAACTCCCTCGTCGTCTGATTATGAGACTCTCCCACAGACCCCTCGACAACAACCGTACATGCAGCCTTTAACACCAGCAGTTGTTGTCCCAATATGCATCCTTTTTGCAATTTAATTGCCATGGACTCCGAGGTAAGATCGAGGAAATAGTAGATTTCAAGGTCGCTGCGGTGCAAGAAACCAAGCTCAACAACAACTGTAGCTTACAACGTTGTGATGGTTACAACGTGCTAAGGAAGGATCGTACCAGAAGTGGAGGTGGGGGATTAGCTTTCCTATTGCACCAGTCTGTCCAATACAGACCCATCTCGCTTGAGCCTGTCTCTAATGTCCCGTATATGGAATGTATGGGGGTAGCAGTCAGGTGTGGAACTGCCGAAATAGCTGTATCTCGGATTACTTGCCTAACATTAGCCCGCTTTTGGAAGGTCATAATCGTCTGGTCCTGGGGGACTTTAATGCGCATCATGAGATGTGACATTCGACCCTCGGAAACGACCAGACAGGTACAGCGCTGGCTGAGCAGATTGAAAGCTCTACGTTTGGCACGGTCAATGAGGACGCCCCTACCAGAATTAGAGGAGAGTGTCACAGCTCGCCAGACATAATCAACGTGTCAGCTGGTCTGACAAATGACGTTACCTGGCAAACCCGCCATTTCCCTTGGATCAGACCATCTCCCCATAATTGTCTCCATTAGCAGACCACCCGATTTCATTACCTCTGAACGCCGCACATTCGTCACTCATAAGAAATCTGATTGGTCGGGTTTCAGAGAGTTCACCAATCACCGCTTCAGAGAACTGCCCAATCTTTCTGATGTTCGGGTAGCGGAAAGGACGTTCGGAGACATCATCACTGCTACAGCCGCTCGCCATATCCCTGCTGGTCGAATACCCCAAATAAGAACAAACTTATCAGCAGAGGCGACGGGATTAGCAGATGAGCGTGATGAGCTTCGCCGAACCAACCCCAATGACCCCAGGAAGCTGACACTGGAAGTTAACAGGTCGGCGAGCATAAGCGGAACAAGTGGTTAAATCATCTGAAGAGTTGCAACATTGGAGCCGGTATAGGTGAATTGTGGGCAAGGGTTATGTCACTCTCGAACCCTGGAAGAAGGGAAGATAGGACCTCTGTCACGTTTGGCGACGTTACGTTTACTGACCCGAAGAGGTGCGCAAGTTATTTCAATCGACAGTTTGTCGAGCTCCTCGAGAGTGACAGGGCGAAGAGAATAGTATTACGTCGCATCAGATCTCTTCCTGTCGAAGAGGAACCACCACAGTTTACAATGGATGATGTTGCCCATGCCATCAGTAACGCTAAATCATCCAAAGAGAAGGGCCCTGATGGAATCGCCATGGTAATACTGAAACAGCTGGATGAGCCGGGAGTGGCAAGGATGCCAGAAAAAGTGAATCGTTCGGGTCGATTTCGCTTTTGTCGCCCGTAGCAAGTTGCCGATCATCAGCATGGATTCCGTAAGCAGCACAGCACGACAACAGCGCTGCACGCCATTACCACATATATTTGACAAGGACTCAACCAAAGACCGCCTTGTGATAGAACAGTGATGCTGGTGCTTAACTTATCAAAAGCTTTCGATACAGTCAGGCACTCCATGCTGTTTGAGGTTGGGGTGATATCTCCGGAACTGTTTAAACTCTACCTCTCCTGTATTCCGCCCCCTCCAGACGGCATCGTGATCGTAACGTATGCGGATGTTTGCACGATCCTGGCGTCAGACTGAACACCTATTTAACCGATCTTACCTCCTTTTCCACTCGAAACATATGCAGATTTCCACCACAAAACCTACAGCCACTCTGCTCACCACATGACTTCTATAGAATAGAAGACCTCCGTAGGATGCTTCTATAGAATAGAAGACCCCCGTAGGAGGCTTCTATAGAATAGAAGACCTCCGTAGGAGGCTTCTATAGAATAGAAGACCTCCGTAGGAGGCTTCTATAGAATAGAAGACCTCCGTAGGAGGCTTCTATAGAATAGAAGACCTCCGTAGGAGGCTTCTATAGAATAGAAGACCTCCGTAGGAGGCTTCTATAGAATAGAAGACCTCCGTAGGAGGCTTCTATAGAATAGAAGACCTCCGTAGGAGGCTTCTATAGAATAGAAGACCTCCGTAGGAGGCTTCTATAGAATAGAAGACCTCCGTAGGAGGCTTCTATAGAATAGAAGACCTCCGTAGGAGGCTTCTATAGAATAGAAGACCTCCGTAGGAGGCTTCTATAGAATAGAAGACCTCCGTAGGAGGCTTCTATAGAATAGAAGACCTCCGTAGGAGGCTTCTATAGAATAGAAGACCTCCGTAGGAGGCTTCTATAGAATAGAAGACCTCCGTAGGAGGCTTCTATAGAATAGAAGACCTCCGTAGGAGGCTTCTATAGAATAGAAGACCTCCGTAGGAGGCTTCTATAGAATAGAAGACCTCCGTAGGAGGCTTCTATAGAATAGAAGACCTCCGTAGGAGGCTTCTATAGAATAGAAGACCTCCGTAGGAGGCTTCTATAGAATAGAAGACCTCCGTAGGAGGCTTCTATAGAATAGAAGACCTCCGTAGGAGGCTTCTATAGAATAGAAGACCTCCGTAGGAGGCTTCTATAGAATAGAAGACCGCCGTAGGAGGCTTCTATAGAATAGAAGACCTCCGTAGGAGGCTTCTATAGAATAGAAGACCTCCGTAGGAGGCTTCTATAGAATAGAAGACCTCCGTAGGAGGCTTCTATAGAATAGAAGACCTCCGTAGGAGGCTTCTATAGAATAGAAGACCTCCGTAGGAGGCTTCTATAGAATAGAAGACCTCCGTAGGAGGCTTCTATAGAATAGAAGACCTCCGTAGGAGGCTTCTATAGAATAGAAGACCTCCGTAGGAGGCTTCTATAGAATAGAAGACCTCCGTAGGAGGCTTCTATAGAATAGAAGACCTCCGTAGGAGGCTTCTATAGAATAGAAGACCGCCGTAGGAGGCTTCTATAGAATAGAAGACCTCCGTAGGAGGCTTCTATAGAATAGAAGACCTCCGTAGGAGGCTTCTATAGAATAGAAGACCTCCGTAGGAGGCTTCTATAGAATAGAAGACCTCCGTAGGAGGCTTCTATAGAATAGAAGACCTCCGTAGGAGGCTTCTATAGAATAGAAGACCTCCGTAGGAGGCTTCTATAGAATAGAAGACCTCCGTAGGAGGCTTCTATAGAATAGAAGACCTCCGTAGGAGGCTTCTATAGAATAGAAGACCTCCGTAGGAGGCTTCTATAGAATAGAAGACCTCCGTAGGAGGCTTCTATAGAATAGAAGACCTCCGTAGGAGGCTTCTATAGAATAGAAGACCTCCGTAGGAGGCTTCTATAGAATAGAAGACCTCCGTAGTATGCTTCTATAGAATAGAAGACCTCCGTAGGAGGCTTCTTTAGAATAGAAGACCTCCGTAGGAGGCTTCTATGGAATAGAAGACCTCCGTAGGAGGCTTTTATAAAACAGAAGACCTCCGTAGGAGGCTTTTATAAAACAGAAACAGAACAGAAGACTTCCGTAGGAGGTTTCTATAGAATAGAAGACCTCCGTAGGAGGCTTCTATAGAATAGAAGACCGCCGTAGGAGGCTTCTATAGAATAGAAGACCTCCGTAGGAGGCTTCTATAGAATAGAAGACCTCCGTAGGAGGCTTCTATAGAATAGAAGACCTCCGTAGGAGGCTTCTATAGAATAGAAGACCTCCGTAGGAGGCTTCTATAGAATAGAAGACCTCCGTAGGAGGCTTCTATAGAATAGAAGACCTCCGTAGGAGGCTTCTATAGAATAGAAGACCTCCGTAGGAGGCTTCTATAGAATAGAAGACCTCCGTAGGAGGCTTCTATAGAATAGAAGACCTCCGTAGGAGGCTTCTATAGAATAGAAGACCTCCGTAGGAGGCTTCTATAGAATAGAAGACCTCCGTAGGAGGCTTCTATAGAATAGAAGACCTCCGTAGGAGGCTTCTATAGAATAGAAGACCTCCGTAGGAGGCTTCTATAGAATAGAAGACCTCCGTAGGAGGCTTCTATAGAATAGAAGACCTCCGTAGGAGGCTTCTATAGAATAGAAGACCTCCGTAGGAGGCTTCTATAGAATAGAAGACCTCCGTAGGAGGCTTCTATAGAATAGAAGACCTCCGTAGGAGGCTTCTATAGAATAGAAGACCTCCGTAGTATGCTTCTATAGAATAGAAGACCTCCGTAGGAGGCTTCTTTAGAATAGAAGACCTCCGTAGGAGGCTTCTATGGAATAGAAGACCTCCGTAGGAGGCTTTTATAAAACAGAAGACCTCCGTAGGAGGCTTTTATAAAACAGAAACAGAACAGAAGACTTCCGTAGGAGGTTTCTATAGAATAGAAGACCTAAAACGGCTGAAATTTGATATTTAGTCTTCATTTGGGGTATAAAATTTTCCCCCAGAAATTTGTCGGTACAGGTCTACGCCTTAATATAGTCCCTACAGAAAGATACCTGCCGATTCCCGATAGTTTGAAGTTTGTGGCCTCAATATTCCACCGAAACGGCTGAAATTTGATTTATAGTCTTCATTTAGGGTATGCAACTTTCGCCCAGAAATCTGTTGGTAAAGGTCCACGCCTTAAAATAGCCTCATAGAACGATACATCCCTATTTTCGGTATTTTAAAGGTTGTGGGCACAATAACGAAATAGCTGAAATTCGTCGGTATAGTTCTACTTTTCGCCATAGCCCCCCATTAACGGCAACTCTCGATTTTGTGACGTCAATATCCCTCCGAAAGACTGAAATTTGTTATTTAGTCTTCCATGGGACAATAAAATATTCCAGAAGAGAATTATCAGTATAGGTCCACGTTTTCCTTTAGGATTTAGCCATATTATCTAACCGAAATATCGGAAATTTAATAGTTAGTCTTCTTTGAGTATAAATACTTTCCGCTAGAAATACGGAAATTCGTAGCTCTAGATTGACATTTTGTTTTGCCGAAATTGCTGAAATTTGGTATTCAGTCTTCTTCATAAACGAAATAAAACTTATTGTTCCATTTTACTTCAGTACAACTCGTATTGGAGGGAATAACAATCTTCATATGGATCCACATCCGGATCTAATAAAATTCAAATTTCATTCAATAGTTTGATGTTAGGCTCTGTATCCGAAACGTTTATTCCATCCACCCCAAAAAACACAAATTATAAATATGGAAATTACCCCAAGGCATCGTAATATTTTCAATACCGCACTTCAATAAGACTTAATGCCAGCGTTTCAGTAGCTCAACTGTTTCAATTCATATATATATTTTTTTAAATTTAATTTCTAATTATTTTCATTTAAAACGTAATTATAATATGAGAATCTGCGGTAGAGATAAGGGTACTCATTTGCTGGCATCTCAAACATAAATAATTCTTTTCATTTCATATTCTCAATTTCACATTTTCCCAATTTCACTTTGGTGGTATTCTTAAGTACGGATTTATTTTTGACTTTATAGCTTAGCTGGGAATGTCGCTTAGATGCTTTATTTGTTTTGAATTCGCAAAGTGTGCTCACCGGTCACAAGAAATAAATCAAAAAAATTATTTATATGGCGAAAAACAAAAATTTTTTACAATCGATGATTCCGAGTTTCACCCTTTCAGAATTCGCGAACTGTTAACATATTCCATAAAGTATGACTACAATTCTTTAAAATGAAGTGTTTTAGGAGGGATCCCATAATGTCGACCATTGAAATTAATTTTCGTGGAAGCTGTGTTGGCATCAATGTAGAAAAATGGGTAAAAATGGGTTGAAGCTAACAAGTTTTTTTACGTTCCCATGCGATTTCTGGCTTAACCTTACATTTTATAGACCTATTCCCAAAGAATGAATCACAGAATACTCCATGGACAATAAGATACCTGTGTATGATTTTTCGATATATCCACTGCATCCACCTAAAATTGATGCTGACATTTTGAAGCCGGAATTTCGAGGTTTTTTGAATTTTTTTAATTATCCGGACGCGCAAGAAGATAATATTCCAAACTCATAACACTATTATAAAACTCGTGATTTTACGTCGTTTGGTGCATATCTCATGAGTGTGCTCCTTACAGCATCCTAGTAATTGGAGTCGAAAGGCCAAAATTTCATGCGTGAATTTTCTTACAAAACATTTTTTTTGCGTGTAAAATTTACAACTGTCATTCAATTTCCTTTGAAACCCGCGTGAATTTAGTTTTTTTTACGCGACGGTTCTAATGAAGCCTTCCGAGATCGAATTCATCTACTAAAACCGCGGATATAGATACCTTGAAAATCGTAAAATCAACAAAAATATATTTTGACAAATCCGCGTACTAAACCGCGATTTTCTTTAAAATTTTCTACATAAATGGAATCCTTTACTCGCGATTATAATATTTGCGAAAACACGTGTCATAAAAAAAACAGAGATACGCGA
Source organism: Musca autumnalis (assembly GCF_047663935.1). Classification (NCBI taxonomy): domain Eukaryota; kingdom Metazoa; phylum Arthropoda; class Insecta; order Diptera; family Muscidae; genus Musca; species Musca autumnalis. Next base: position 29,250,435 of record NW_027411755.1, read on the forward strand.
GTAATATGGGTATTTCGCCAAAAATTGAATGTGGAGGCACATCCGCGGTTTTTGAAGAATCTATTTGAAATAGGTATATATTGACGTTTTTTCAATGGGCGCTGATGAAACCGGATGCGCATCAAAATCGTATGCACATTGCGCGACTTTTACCAATTTTAAGGTTTTTTGCAGTGCATGATGCAACAGCCGGCACACAATGGCCGCTGAGTGAAACATCGAAATCTGCATAAATATTGAAAGAGATTGATTCGCTTTATCCAAAATCGGATGCGCATCAACCGACTTTAACTAATTCGCGAGTTACAGGCTTTTTAATTTTCATATCTTTTAAATGATAGTAATTTCAATATTACTCTTAATTTCCTATCCTTATAAGTAATCACAGTAAGCAGTTAAGCTTTCACGATGGTAAACCATATATTTTGAAAAAGTTTTATCAGAATACTTTAATTTATGTATTAGATTTTAGCGAAATAGTTGGATAACTCTCAAATATTTTTTTCTAATTTTTCGAAACAAACCAAAAAATATATTTGTAACAATATTTTCCAACAATGAGTTGCTTCTCTTTTGTTGTTGTTATAATATGCAATTTATAAAACCAATGTTTATAATTTTGGTTTCACATTTTTTTACGCGTTGTCTAGTTTCTGTACGTATTTTTAATTTAGTTTTTAGAGGTTTATACGGACTCTGAGTTAGTATAATTTGAATTTATTGCCAGATTTTTTTAATTTTTTTTGATTTTCCGCGAAAATAAAAACACATTTGGAAATTTTGGTGCATCTACGGATGGATATCAAATGCTGTTACTGATATATGCTTACATTTTCTCAATACAAGAAATAAGAAATTTTAAAATATTTTTTCTTTATAAGAGGATAAAAACCGCTATATCTTTTGCGCGCATCGGCCAATTTCGTGAACGCGAGCAGATTTGAAACCAGATTTTTTTCTTTTAACTCTATACCAAAAATAGTAGATGTGCTCGCGAAAAAATTTTTTAATTTTTTTCAAATGGAATTGCAAAGGAATTTTGTTATTTGCCATATGCGTTTGAAATTTTATTTGGGTTAAAACAATGTCTATTCAAGGTCGGTCAATGAACCCACCGGATAATTAAGTTTGTTGTCAAATACATTATTGTGATCTGAAATAGTTCCACTCAAATCACAATAATGTAAAATCTAACTGGCCCACCTTGTATAGCGTCCTCTTTTTAGTTTAATTAACATCTATTATTCTTGTTTTTGTGCCATACACTTAAGACTACAGACACTCCTTGACATCAATATGTTTAGGTTTCACATCCACCGTGCCCCTTTCTTTGGACTTTTTAATTGTCTTCAGATATACCAGCAAATGTTTGCTTATATCGAATATAATAAAATATAAAAATTCCATTATACCAAGGAGCGAGGAGCCAACACACAAGCCAGCCACACCACCCAATGATGCTAAAAGATATACACACATTCATACAGATATCAAAAAAATTAGCTACTCGATTAAGACCATCGATACATACCCATTAAATCAATGAACGTATAAATCGGTCTGGTCTGATAAACCTTTATGGTACTCCATAGAAAATAAACCGATAACTCAATTTCACTACCGTTTTGTTCCATTTGGGGTTTCGCCAAATTTTGTATACGATAATCGCTTAAATAACGCAGCGACTTGCAGTTCATATAGCATGGACAGTACATGCCACCACTGGAAAATTTTACAAAATCCGTTTCTCCAACTTGTTCAAAGACTTTCAGTTTTTCTAGAATGATACAATATAATTTATAACATTATTTAAATTACTAAAAGTTTCCGAGACTGTTTTACCATCATTCCGATATAGACAGGGTAAATCCTTAATGCGACACGGTGGAAAAATCGAAGGTGGGTAAAATAAATCAACACTACAATTGCAAAATTCCATGGTGTATTCCTGCTCACATTGCGCTTGACAATTTTCATACATATATTGGCGATTTGGCAGAGATTTGTAGAAGAGATTTTTTAGTTCATCCTGAAATTATAAGAAAAACAACTTAAAATTATAAAATATAATAGTTTATACTTTTTATACCCTCCACCATAGTATGGAGGGTATATTAAGTTTGTCATTCCGTTTGTAACACATCGAACTAATCATTTGCGACCCTATAAAGTATATATATTCTTTTATTATTATAATTTATTGCTTTTACGCCAAGTCGTGGGCGCATAGTGCCAATACAAAATTATTCCAATCATTTCTATTTGAACTTAAAGTTTTAACATTATTCCAAGACAGATTTCCTGGATGTAAGGTAATTTCTTCTTCAATGCTTCTTCTCCAGCTACCCCTTGGTCTTCCTCTTCTTCGCATTCCTTGTGGATTCCAATCAAAGGCTTCTCGACATATATCATCCGCTGGTTTACGAAGAACGTGGCCTATCCACCTCCATTTCCTTTCACGGATTACTGTGGCAATCGGCTTAATATCACTCCTCTGATAAAGATCCAAGTTTGATATCCAGTTATTTGGCCACCATATGCGGAGAATAAATCGCAGGGATCTATTAACGAAAGATTGCAGCTTATTCGTGAGCTCGTTGGACACATGCCAGGTTGCGCATCCATAAAGCAGAACTGACAGAACATTACTTTTAAATATGCGTATCTTTGTTTTGGTGCTTAGTTGATTGGACCTCCATATTTTATACAAACCCGCAAAAGCGACCTTAGCCTTTCGGATGCGGGTTGATATATCATCACGTGTACCTCCATCTTTCGTAATTTGACTGCCTAGGTACGTAAAGTTCGCCACCTGTTCGATGTATTGTCCATACAGAGAGAGCGGTTGTCTTTGAGAGGAGTTTAAGTGAAGTGATTTGGTCTTGTCCACGTTAATCTTTAAGCCATATGCACTTGAAGTTGATGCTATGTCGGTTATTTTGCTTTGTACATCTGATAACCGCTTAGATATTAAAACAATGTCATTAGCATATACAAGGTCGTTGAGGTGTTCCATCTTTAATTGGTGCCACATTATTCCTCGGAGCGGATTGTTGTCGATTGTCCTGACAAGTATTTCATCAATAACAATAAGAAATAGCAGCGGTGACAGCACACATCCTTGTCTCACCCCGGATTTTACGGATATAGGGGGGGGGAGGGGGAGTTTATCGCCATGTCTTACTCTGCATTCAAAACGGTGGTATTGTGCTTTGATTAGGTTACAAATCTTGTCGGGGACACCTTTTCTGCTCATGGCTTCCCAAATACTCTGGTGCTTAATTAAGTCGAACGCTTTTTTGAAGTCAATGAAGACAAGGTGGAGCGAGTCTTGCATTTCGTTTATTTCTTCCATTATTATGCATATAGTGGCAATATGGTCGACACAAGATTTGCGACTGCGGAATCCGGCTTGTTGGCACCTAAGCGTATCGTCAATTTTCTTCTCAATACGGTTTAGAATGATTTTGCAGAATATTTTTAGACAGCTGCACAGGATCATGATTCCTCTTCAATTGTTACAGTCGCTTAGTGCCCCTTTTTTCGGTATTTTTACCACTATGCCTTGTAGCCAATCGTTTGGAAACGTTTCTGACGTCCAGATATCCTTAAATAATTCATGCAAAGCCAGAGCAGATAGTTCATTATCCGCTTTAAAGAGTTCTACATGGACATTGTCGATACCGGCCGCCTTCCGGATAAAATTCTAAGACGATCTAGCCATGTCCGTCTGTCTGTCCGTCTGTTGTAATCACTCTAGCGTCCGCAATAATTGAGATAGAGTGCTGAAATTTTGCACCCGAGGGTCTTTTTTCCATAGGCAGGTCAAGTTCGAAGATGGGCTATATCGGTCCACTCTTTGGTATAGCCCCCATATAACGGTACCTCCGGATTTGAGGTATTTTGACGTTTTTCGCCACATTTGCAGACCGAATTAGCTATAATTTGGCACTTAGGGTTCCTAGTGATCAACAAACTTATATCCCAAAGGATATGGGCATAGGTCCATGTTTTGGTATAGTCCCCATATATCGGTACCTCCCGATTTTCGGTATTTTGAGAATTTTAGCTACAATTTTTAAGCGAACTAGCTGTAATTTGCCATTAGGGGTTCTCAGTGGTCATGAAATATCTCCACTAAACATCGTCAACATAGGTCCATGTTTTGGTATAGCCCCCATATAACGGTACCTCCCGATTTTCGGTATTTTGAGAATTTTAGCCACAATTTGTAACCGAACTATCTGCAATTTGACATTTGAGGTTCTCAGTGGTCATGAAACATCTCCACGAAACATCGTCAACATAGGTTCATGTTTTGGTTGGTACCTCCCGATTTTCGGTATTTTGAGAATTTTAGCTACATATTTTAACCGAACTAGCTGTAATTTGCCATTTGAGGTTCTCAGTGGTAATAAAATATCTCCACCAAACATCGTCAACATAGATCCATGTTTTGGTATAGCCCCCATATAACGGTACCTCTCGATTTTCGGTATTTTGAGAATTTTAGCTACAGTTTTTAACCGAAATAGCTGTAATTTGACATTTGAAGTTCTCAGTGGTCATAACACATCTCCAACAAAACATCGTCAATATAGGTCCATGTTTTGGTATATCCCCCCCCCTCGATTTTCGGTAATTTTCAGTGGTCACGAAATTTCTTCACTAAAATTCGTCAACATGGGTCCATTTTTGAGGGTCTACATTGTTTTGATGAAACTACCCTCAATTTTACTCTTGAAGTTCCCTGCAGCTATAAAACTTTTCCGCTTAAAAATTTAAAGATAAGTTGACTCTTTGATATAGCCCCGTAGGTGGTACCTTTCACCTAGCTGAACACATTTTTTAGATTAGATTAGATAACACTGTGGAACAAAATGGAAATGAAAGTCTGGGGCACGGAAAATTCCTCTTGGGGAAGAAAAGCCTTGGTGAGTATATTATGAACCCCGAAGGACAGATCCGCCGTGAGTCGAACTTCCGCGTTATGGCGTGATGAAATTTTTGTTAGAGACCCGGTGGGCCATCAGGAATTAGCGTTGTATCTTTGTTCACTGTTGCTTAGATGCTCTACAAAAACAACAAACAAAGATATAATGCTAATTCATGATGGCTTACAGGGTCTCTTGCAAAAACTTCATCACGCCATAACGCGGAAGTTCGACTCACGGCGCATCTGTCCTTCGGGGTTTTTAATATACACACACCAAGCGCTTTCATCTCCAAAAGGAATTATCTCTGCCCCAACATTTGTGTTCACAGTGTAATTTAAGCAATAGTGGGAGGCAGTAGGAGTCTATCCATTGTCGAAAAGTTGTTCCACCTAAAATTGTGAAAGGACCCTAATTATTCCATTTTAGTTAAGACTATTTTATGGTGGAGGGTATAAAAAGTTCGGCCCGGCCGAACTTAACGACTTTTTACTTGTTTATTCCAAGTTCGATTTAAAAGAATATTTGTTTGCTTAAAAAAACAAAAAAAAAAGAAATTAAAAAAAAATAATTTTTTTAAAATTTTACCAATCTTTTGAATTTTTTTAAAAAATATATATTTGTGACATCATGCAAATCTTGGATTTTTAGAAAAATATTATTTTGGATTTAAGAAAATAAAATATTGAAATTACCATAAGTGGTGGTGGCAAACTCGGATTTTTAACAAAAATATTTTTTGAAATTATACTAAACATGGATTTAAAAAATATTTTTTAATCTTAGTATAGATTTTAAAAAATATAATATTAAAATTAAAAAATCCTCGTAGTTGAAATCATATTTTTAAAAGTTCCACGTTGTAAAAAAAATATTTTTAAAAAATGCACGTTGTTAAAAAAATATTTTTAAAAAATCCACGTTGTTAAAAAATATTTCTAACAAACCATCATTGTAAAAAAAAATTTAAGAGATCCACGTTATTGAAAAAATATATAAAAAATCCACTGTGTTGAAGAAATATTTTTTAATATTCTACGTTGTGGAAGAAATATTTTTTAATAATCTACGTTGTTGAAGAAATTTTTTTTAACAATCCACGTTGTTAAAAAAAAAAAATATTTTAAAAAATCCACGTTGTTGAAAAATATTTTTAAAAAATCCGCGTTGTTGGAAAAATGTTTTTAAACAATCCAGGTTGTTGAAAAACTATTTTTAAAAAATCTACGTTATTGAAAAATATTTTCAAAAAAACATTATTGTAGAAAAAATTTAAAAAAAAAAATCCACGTTGCACAGTGGTTCCACTTGTATGGAAAAGAGTGCCAAAAATAGTTCTAATAGAGTTACCTCCTCCAAATTTTAAACGTAGGTTTATAACAAGCCAAAAATAAAGAAAACCATTTTTAGTGGATGTAGGTCCATATTTGGGTATAGCTCCCATAGAAAGGTACCGCCCGATTTGTGGCATTTTGACGATTTTGGCCAAATTAACCAACCGATTTGGATGTTATTTTGCATTTAGAGTTCTGAGTGAGTAAACTACCTCCTTGCAAAAAATATTCAATATAGGTCCACGTTTATGTATAGCCGCCATATAAATGTACCCTCAGATTTTCAGTATTTTGACAATTTTAGCGAAATTGTCCAACTGATTTGGCTGTAATTTGGCATTTTGAGTTCTGAGTGAACCAAATACCTTCATGCAAAAAATGGTCAATATCGGTCTAGTTTAGGTATATCCCCCATATAAACGTACCTCCCGATTTTCGAAATTTTGACGATTTTACCCACATTTTCTAACCGATATGGCTGTAATTTTGCATTTTGAGTTCTGAGTGAGCAATATACATCCTTGCCAAAAATGTTCAGTATAGGTCCAAGTTTAGGTATAGCTCCCATATAAACGTACCTACCGATTTTTGGAATTTTAACGATTTTACGGGCGTGGTGTAAGAGGAATAACATAGCGGGTGGCAGATGGGGGCAGCTGGACTTTTTTTAATCGTAAACTAGAGACTTTCCCCTGCATTCCAAAAAAAAATTTTGAGACTCACAAATGCTCACAACATTAGTAAAACTCAATATAAATGAATTGTATTAATATATTAAAAGTAGCGGAAAAAGTCATTTATTAAGAATTTATTTTTAATGAAGTTAGAAAACGAATTATGAATCTGTTTTTTCGTAAAAAGATTGCCAATGCCATCACCTATAAGTTTCATTTTGAAAATTGCACATTTACTTCTCCAATTTTTTATTTTTATAATTTTACTCATAACCTACGAATGCTTTGCGGATGTATTTTTCGTTTTTAAGGCCTCACATACAAATCACAATTTCTTCGACTTAACTTGGCGTATAACCGCTGTAAATTTACAAAAATAAGGCTGGATATAAAAATATGATATGTTTAGAGAATATTGATTTCAACCGCAATAAAATTTGTCGCCATCAATTTTTCGATTTTTGTCCACGGGCGGAACCACTGTGCGTTGTTGAAAAAATATTTTTAAAAAATCCACATTGTTGAAAAAAAAAATTAAAAAAAAATTTTTTTAAAAATTCAAAATATTTTTTTAAAAAACAACTTTTTTGAAAATATATTTTTAAAAAATCAGCGTTGTTAAAAAAATTAAAAAAAAAAATCAAAGTTGTTGGAAATTTTTTTTAAAAAATTTCACGTTGTTGAAAAAATATTTTAAATAAAAATACAAGTAAAAAATACACGATTTAAAAACAATACTTGTTGTGTAAACAATTTTTCTAAAAAATCTACGATTTTAAAAATATTTTCAAAAAATCCACTTTATTGAAAAATCTATTAAAAAATCCACGTTGTTGAAAAACTATTTTAAAGAAATTCACGTTGTTGAGAAACATATAAAAAAATAACATGTTGTTGAATAAGTATTTAAAAAAAATCCACATTCTTGATTTTTTTAAAAACCACGTTGATTGAAAAAAATATTTTTAAAAAATCCACGCCCTTGAAAAAATATTTATAAAAATTCTACATCCTTGAAAAATCACCATGGTGGAAAAAATTTAAGAGATCCACGTTGTTGGAAAAAATATTTTAAAAGATCCACGTTGTTGGAAAAATGATTTTTAAAAAATCCAAGTTGTTGAAAAATATTTTTAAAAAATCCACGTTGTTGAAAAATATTTTTAAAAAATCCACGTTGTTGAAAAATATTTTTAAAAGATCATCATTGTGAAAAAATTTTAAAACATCCACGTTGTTGAAATATATTTAAAAAAATTCTACGATGTTGAAAAATTGTTTTTAAAACATCCACGTTGTTGAAATATATTTAAAAAAAATTCTACGATGTTGAAAAATTGTTTTTAAAAAATCCACGTTATTGAAAGATTTTTAAAAAGTCCGCGTTATTGAAAGATTTAAAAAAATCCACGTTGTTTAAAAAAATATTTTAATAAATCCACGTTATTAAAAGAATATTTTTAAAAACTCCACGTTATTTAAATAGTATTTTTTAAAATATCCACTTTGTTGAAGACTAGTTTTTAGTCATCCCCGTTGTTGAAATAATATTTAAAAAAATCCACGTTTTTGAAATAATATTTTCAAAAAATCCACGTTGTTGAAAAAATATTTTTAAAAAAAGCCACGTTGTTGGAAGGAAATTTTTAAAAATCCACATTGTTGAAATTTTTTTTTTCAAAAATCTATAATGTTGGACAAACATTTTAAAAAAATCCACGTTGTTGAAAAATGTTTTTAAAAAATCCACGTTGTTGAAAAATATTTAAAAAAAATCAACGTTGTTGAAAAGATATTTTTAAAAAATTCACATTTTTGAAAAATATTTTTTTAAACCCACGTTGTTGAGGAAATGCTTTTAAAAAATCCACGTTGTTGAAAAACAATAATATTGAAATTTTTATACCCTCCACCATAGTATGGAGGGTATATTAAGTTTGTCATTCCGTTTGTAACACATCGAACTAATCATTTGCGACCCTATAAAGTATATATGTATATTCTTGATCAGGATAAAATTCTAAGACGATTTAGCCATGTCCGTCTGTCCGTCTGTTGTAATCACTCTAGCGTCCGCAATAATTGAGATAGAGTGCTGAAAATTTGCACCCGAGGGTCCTTTTTCCATAGGCAGGTTAAGTTCGAAGATGGGCCATATCGGTCCACTCTTTGGTATAGCCCCCATATAACGGTACCTCCGCATTTGAGGTATTTTGACGTTCTTCGCCACATTTGGAGACCGAATTAGCTATAATTTGGCACTTAGGGTTCCTACTGATCAACAAACTTATATCCCAGAGGATATGGGCATAGGTCCATGTTTTGGTATAGTCCCCATATAACGGTACCTCCCGATTTTCGGTATTTTGAGAATTTTAGCCACAATTTTTAACCGAACTATCTGCCATTTGATATTTGAGGTTCTCAGTGGTCACGAAACATCTCCACGAAACATTGTCAACATAGCTCCATGTTTTGGTATAGCCTCCACATATCGGTACCTCCCGATTTTCGGTATTTTGAGAATTTTAGCTACAATTTTTAACGGAACTAGCTGTAATTTTCCATTTGAGGTTCTCAGTGGTCATAAAACATCTCCAGCAAACATCGTCCACATAGGTCCATGTTTTGGTATGGCCCCCTTATAATCGTACCTCCCGATTTTCGGTATTTTGACCATTTTAGTTACAATTTCTAACCGAACTAGCTGTAATTTGACATTTGAGGTTCTCAGTAGTCATGAAACATCTCCACGAAACATCGTCAACATAGGTCCATATTTTGGTGTAGTCCCCATATAACGGTACCTCCCGATTTTCAGTATTTTGAGCATTTTAGTTACAATTTCTAACCGAACTAGCTGTAATTTGACATTTGAGGTTCTCAGTGGTCATGAAACATCTCCACGAAACATCGTCAACATAGTTCCATGTTTTGGTATAGTCCCCATATAACGGTACCTCCCGATTTTCGGTATTTTGAGAATTTTAGCTACAATTTTTAACCGAACTAGTTGTAATTTGCCATTTGAGGTTCTCAGTGGTCATGAAACATCTCCACTAAACATCGTCTACATGGGTCCATGTTTTGGTATAGCCCCCATATAACGGTACCTCCCGATTTGCGGTATTTTGAGAATTTAAGCTACAGTTTTTAACCGAAATAGCTGTAATTTGACATTTGAAGTTCTCAGTGGTCATAAAACATTTCCAACGAAACATCGTCAACATAGGTCCATGTTTTGGTATAGCTATATAACGGTATCTCCCGATTTTCGGTATTTTATTATTCAAAAATAATCGTCAATATAGGTCCACGTTTTGGTATATCCCCCATATAACTGTACCTCCCGATTTTCGGAATTTACAGTGGTCACGAAATTTCTTCACTAAAATTCGTCAACATGGGTCCATTTTTGAGGGTCTACATTGTTTTGATGAAACTACCCTCAATTTGACTATTGAAGTTCCCTGCAGCTATAAAACTTTTCCGCCAAAAAAAAAAAAATAAAGATATGTTGACTCTTTGATATAGCCCCGTACGTGGTACCTTTCACCTAGTTGAACACATTTTTTAGATTAGGTTAGATAACACTGTGGAACAAAATAGAAGTGAAAGTCTGGGGCACGGAAAATTCCTCTTGGGGAAGAAAGGCCTTGGTGAGTATATTATGAACCCCGAAGTACAGATCCGCCGTGAGTCGAACTTCCGCGTTATGTCGTGATGAAATTTTTGTTAGAGACCCTGTGGGCCATAAGGAATTAGCGTTATATCTTTGTTCACTGTTGCTTAAGTGCTCTACAAAAACAACAAACAAAGATATAATGCTAATTCATGATGGCTTACAGGGTCTCTTGCAAAAACTTCATCACGCCATAACTCGGAAGTTCGACTTACGGCGCATCTGTCCTTCGGGGTTTTTAATATACACACACCAAGGGCTTTCATCTCCAAAAGGAATTATATCTGCCCCAACATTTGTGTTCGCAGTGTAATTTAAGCAATAGTGGGAGGCAGTAGGAGTCTATCCATTGTCGAAAAGTTGTTCCACCTAAAATTTTGAAAGGACCCTAATTATTCCATTTTAATTAAGACTATTTTTGGTTTAGGGTATAAAAAGTTCGGCCCGGCCGAACTTAACGACTTTTTACTTGTTTTAATTTAATTTTGTTGGAAAATTCATGTAAAGTTCCACGTTGTTGAAAAAATATTTTAAAAAATGCAGGTTTTTGAAAGAGTAGTAAAAAACACGTTGTTGAAGAAGTATTTTTAAAAAAATCACGTTATTGAAAAAATATTTAAAAAAATACACGTTGTTGAAAAAATATTTTTAAAAAGTCCACGTTGTTGTAAAAATATATTTCGAAATTTTTAAATTAGGCTATTTCATAAATATTCCTTCCACCCTTCTGCTCACGAACTTACCTCAAAAATACACTGCCGAACATCGTTCGAAAAGAAGCGAGTATTGATGTGATGGGTTCGCAAAAAAGCATCAATAGAAATATATGTATGGGTATTGGTGGGTATTTCACGGTGTATATAAGACCAGACATAGGGCTCATTTATCATTACCTAGGCAAAAATTGGAAAAAAGCTTTAACTCCCGCCTACACATACCATCACAACTTACCAAAATCCCCTTGTCATTGTGGCTAAGAGGCGAATGCCAATCCTCTCTGATATTTATGCGAACATACAGTCCATTGGAGTCACCAAAGTTGACCACACTCCATGGATAATAGGGATCCTGTTGGTGTTTTAGGGCACCCTCTTTCGATTCAATGGTGTTAAACGACAGACACAAACCCTTTTGCGATCTCCGCTGGGTAAAAAGTTCACAACAATCATGAGTGGCATTTAACCAAGAACAATGGGAAAACATTTCGTTGCATCGCCAGGCCATAAATTCCACAACATGAGTCAAATTTACATAGTCCAAATCCTGAAGAAGCTCAGATGAACCCTCTTGAAATTTCGTTAGCTCTTTTACACTTTGAAAGTGGCCAAAACGCATTGTGTCATAAGCATTTACGGCTCTACGAAATATTTCCTCATGTTCGTGAGAAGTGAGATGTTGTGCCAGGAGAAATTTCTCTTTGGCCTCTTCATAACGTTGCCAATTTAGCCGATTCTGATTGCAAATGGTTATCTCAGGAAAGGGTATTTTAAAAATGGGATAATGTAGATCTGAAATGACTGTTTGCATGGGTTTGTAGCGGTAAATGTGGGCAATGCTTAAGGCAATTTGGGTAAAGACATAAATGGCAGCAATGAAAGCGGCTACAATTAAAATTCTGCAAAGGAAGGTATTATTCGTTACTTCTCACGATTTTGTAGATTTCTCACTTCACCTTTCAATCCAGCGTGATGTTCTCTGAAAAACCCGTTCTATGCCATGTACAGTTTGTAGGCGCGATGCATCATCCTCTAAACCTCTCTTAAATCGGGTTACAGCAGGGGTAACCATGCGCCCCTTAACATTAACGTCCATCATAAAATTCTGCAACTTGGTTGAATGCCTTCGCACAGTTTTGTAATTTTCTTCGAACAACATCATCGGGGCTGTTGTTGAACGTCTTAGTCCTTTGATTGCCTGTTGTTGACTGCATTTCCACTTATCGCTTCATTTCGAATATTCGTGTCTAGACGAGTTTGCTGTTCGTTAGCAACAATGTGGAAGGCCACATTTTCCTGACAATTTACGTGTGACAACAATTTATTAATGAGTGTCAGTAAGTCAACAAGTCATAATGATGTCTGGATGTTTAGATAAGATTAAATGCAACTATTTGAGAGATACTTTGTAGTGAGGTGAGCCTCCTGATTGATTAACTCGAACATATTCAGATATGGATTTTGTATATTTTCAATTATTTTTCAAGAACATGTTTTTTTCAAAGACGTGGATTTTTTAAATTCAAATTTCAGTCATTTCCTTGAAAAAAAAAATTTTACAAAATCCACGTCCTTGAAAAACAATTTTACAAAATTCACGTTCTTAATTTTGTAAAATTGTTTTTCAAGGACGTGGATTTTGTAAATTTTTTTCCAAGGAAATGACTGAAATTTGGTATTTATTCTTTGTTGGAGGCAAAAGCCTATCTGAGTGCAATTCGTCGGTATGGGTACACTTTTCGGTATGACCCCATAGATCGGTACCTCCCGAGTTTCGTAATTCTGAAAGTTTTGATGAATATCCCAACGATAGACTGAAAATTGTTATTTAGTCTTCCATGGGCTTATAAAATATTCGAGAAGAGAATTATCAGTGTAGATCCGCGAGTTCCTATATCCCCCATAGATGCGTGCCTATTGTTTTTCGGTATTTTGAAGGTTTTACCGAAATATCGGAAATGTGGAATTTCGTCTTCTTTGAGTCTAAAAACTTTCCGCTAGAAATGTTTAGGTATAGATCGACGTTTTGATATAGCCCCCATTTAACGATACCACTCTAATTTCGGTATCTCATTGTTTTACTGATCTTGCTTTCGGTATCTCATTGTTTTACTGATCTTGCTTAAGTTTAGTATTTAGCTGTTTTCAAAAACGAAAGGAAACTAATTGTTCAATTTAATTCAATACAACTCGTGGTGGTGAGGTACAACAAGTTCGGCCTTCCCGAACTAAACGCCCGTATTACTTGTTTCAAAATAGATTTGCAATTAGGGTGGATTTTTCAAAATAGTTTTTTAAACGTGGATTTTTTAAAAATATTTTTTCAATAAACGTGGATTTTTTAAAAAATATTTTTTCAATAAACGTGGATTTTTTAAAAATATATTTTCAATAAACGTGGATTTTTTAAAAATATATTTTCAATAAACGTGGATTTTTTAAAAATATTTTTTCAATAAACGTGGATTTTTTAAAAAATATTTTTTCAATAAACGTGGATTTTTTAAAAAATATTTTTTCAATAAACGTGGATTTTTTAAAAATATATTTTCAATAAACGTGGATTTTTTAAAAATATTTTTTCAATAAACGTGGATTTTTTAAAAATATTTTTTTCAACAAACGTGGATTTTTTCAACAAACGTAGATTTTTTCAAAATATTTTTTCAATAAATGTGAATTTTTAAATTTTTTTTTCAATAGACGTGGATATTTTCGAAATTTTTTTTCCAACAAACGTGGATTTTTTCAAAATATTTTTTTAACTAACGTGGATTTTTCAAAATATTTTTTTAACTAACGTGGATTTTTCAAATTATTTTTGTCAACAATGATTTTTTCAGAAAACGTGAATAAATGAAGCAAATATTTTTTGAGCTTGAGGTCATGTTTTTTATTTTAATTTTTCCAATATTTCGCAATTACTCTAAATTGCATCTTCAGGGAAAATCTACAAAATATTTATTTCATATTAGTATCACAGCATTTAACATAATAATAAACAAACACAAAATTTAAAGAAACGAGAATCGCTTACATTAATAACTTATAAAACTAGTGTCAAGATTACTTATAACTATGATAGACTTCACTATCGTCGTCGTCGAGTGTAAATATTGCACTGAGTTAATCTAGTTATTGCACGATTTCTCTTTCTGTGTAAGATGTCGGTAACAGTATGCTGCATTGTCCGTATCACTCTTAAAGTTAATTCTCTTTGTTGTTGGTATGTTGTTAATATGTAGCATCTCCAAAGTAAGTCTCCTATTGTATTGGTTTTCCGTTTGTAGTATTTGCACTCTATCGAAGTTTGGCATATGGTCTCTTGCAGTGGTCTGCAAGAGCTGTTTTTTGAATTGCATTATTGTTTCTCAATTTAATATCGGATTTGTGAGCCGATAGTCTAGTTTTCAATTTATTTTTCGTGGTTCCAACGTACATCTTCCCACATTGTTCTCCAGCGTTACCATCACATTCTATTTTATAAATAACATTATGTTTGTCCAAATTCTGTATTTTGTTTTTTGTGTTTGAAAACACCTTTTTAAGGGTATTATTTGTTTTTTGTGCCACAATGTATTTATCTTTATCATAAAGATCTGATTTTTGAAACCTTTCAGATATTTTTGGAACATAAATCATAGATTTGTAGATTTTCTCTTTTGTATCCTGTGTCCTACTTGGTACTTTTGCGTAAATTAATTTGTTGATAATATGCATCGGAAAGTTATTTTTGGTCAAAATTTCTCTAATTCTATTTTTGTTCTTATTGTGGAATTTTTCTTCGCTAATATTCAATATTCTGTTTACCATATTCTTTGCCGTGTTCATAATCATCTGTTTTGGATGATTGGAAAAGAAGTTTAACATTCTCCCCGAGGCCGTCGGTTTCTGATACCAGTCCAGTTCCAATTTTTCTTTATTCCTATGGATAATAGTGTCTAAATACGGTATGGATCCATTATATTCTTCTTCCATTGTGAATTTAATGTTGTTATTGTAGCTGTTTAATTTCGTCAAGGTATCAGATATTGCATCTTTCTTAAGAATCACAAAAAGATCGTCAACATATTTGGTTAATATCACAGGTTTTGTCGTCAGTTGTTCCATACAGGTGTCAAGTAGTTTCTCCATCACTATATCAGCTACAATCGGAGAAGCTGGTGAACCCATTGGGAGTCCTTTTTTCTGTTTATAAACTTTATCGTCATATGTGAAATAGCGGTTGTCCTTAATACAAAAAGTAAGAATACTAAAAAATAAGCCCTTTGTCATATTAGTGTATTCTTTTATTTCATTCCATCTTTCTTCTATTATTCGAATTCCTAGGTCAACTGGTATGCTCGGGAACAATGATACCACATCAAAAGATACCATCTTCTCATTTTCACTAATCGTAACATTTTTTATCTTATTTTTGAATTCGAGGGAGTCTTTAACATTATATTTTGAGTTGCTTGTCAAATTCTTAAGTATTTGGACCATGTATCTGCAAAGTTGTATGGACGGTGAATTCACAGAGGAACATATAGGGCGTAATGGGTAATTTTCCTTATGTATTTTAGGGAGTCCGTATAGTCTAGGTGCTGTGGCCACGTCAGATTTTAATTTTCGTCTTTCTATTGCACTAATTATATTACTATTATATAGCTCTTCCACGAGCTCATTATTCTTCTTAATTAGGCTAGTAGTTGGATCCTTATTGATGCGTTGATACGTCATCATATCGGAAAGTATATTCTTCATCCTTATTTTATAGTCATCTTTGGTTATCGCTACCGTAACGTTCCCTTTGTCCGCATTCAAAATCAATATGTTGTTGTTCTTTTTCAAAAAAGTTCTAGTGTGAACCACTGCCCGGTTTATAAATTTGTCTCTTCCACTTTCTTTGTGTTTGTTCAAATGTGTGTCTATCATTGTTGTAAATTTGGTTCTCATTATCTCTTGCTCTTCTTTGTTGTTGTTAGTTTGGATAATGTCATCACCGTCCGCTATAAACTTAAACAAGGGGAAATCTCTTCTTGTTGTTGGTAATCCGAACTTGTCACCAAGGGAGAGAAGCCACTTTACTTCATTGGGAAATTCAGTGCTTGTTTTGTTTACGAACCATTTTTCATTATGTTTTATGTTATATTCGTTCATTTGATTCTTCTTTAATTTGTCAAATTTTTGTTTTTGTATGTTGTTAGTTTTGTTTTGTATGTTAGTTGTTATTTTATCTTCTCTTGAAATTATATTGTCTTTCTCCTCTTGTGTTATGAGTCCATCTAATTCTTTTTCTAGTGCTTGCATTTCAGTGTTATGACGTTTAAGTTCATGATGTTTCTGTTTTATAACCAAGCTTAATATTTTATTTTGGAAAATGTCGATGTATCCGTCTAATGTTTTTCGAATGTGATGTATGTGTGAAGTTTTAAAAATATTATAAATGCTTTTTACTGCATTGTTTATACAATTTGGTATAATACCATTATTTCTGCATCTGATTAAGACTGTTAGTGAACATTTCGTTTTTGCAGCTTTTACCTTTATGTTTTTGTGTCTGTTTATGCTGTGCCTGATGTTGTATTTGTTCTTTACTTTGCTGTAGATCATGTTGATGTTGTGTTTTTGCGGCGTGCTCTCCGTTAATTATTTATTTATTGTTGTTTATTCGACCTATTTATTGGTTTCAAATGAAGCAAATATTTTTTGAGCTTGAGGTCATGTTTTTTATTTTAATTTTTCCAATATTTCGCAATTACTCTAAATTGCATCTTCAGGGAAAATCTACAAAATATTTATTTCATATTAGTATCACAGCATTTAACATAATAATAAACAAACACAAAATTTAAAGAAACGAGAATCGCTTACATTAATAACTTATAAAACTAGTGTCAAGATTACTTATAACTATGATAGACTTCACTATCGTCGTCGTCGAGTGTAAATATTGCACTGAGTTAATCTAGTTATTGCACGATTTCTCTTTCTGTGTAAGATGTCGGTAACAGTATGCTGCATTGTCCGTATCACTCTTAAAGTTAATTCTCTTTGTTGTTGGTATGTTGTTAATATGTAGCATCTCCAAAGTAAGTCTCCTATTGGACAAACATAATGTTATTTATAAAATAGAATGTGATGGTAACGCTGGAGAACAATGTGGGAAGATGTACGTTGGAACCACGAAAAATAAATTGAAAACTAGACTATCGGCTCACAAATCCGATATTAAATTGAGAAACAATAATGCAATTCAAAAAACAGCTCTTGCAGACCACTGCAAGAGACCATATGCCAAACTTCGATAGAGTGCAAATACTACAAACGGAAAACCAATACAATAGGAGACTTACTTTGCAGATGCTACATATTAACAACATACCAACAACAAAGAGAATTAACTTTAAGAGTGATACGGACAATGCAGCATACTGTTACCGACATCTTACACAGAAAGAGAAATCGTGCAATAACTAGATTAACTCAGTGCAATATTTACACTCGACGACGACGATAGTGAAGTCTATCATAGTTATAAGTAATCTTGACACTAGTTTTATAAGTTATTAATGTAAGCGATTCTCGTTTCTTTAAATTTTGTGTTTGTTTATTATTATGTTAAATGCTGTGATACTAATATGAAATAAATATTTTGTAGATTTTCCCTGAAGATGCAATTTAGAGTAATTGCGAAATATTGGAAAAATTAAAATAAAAAACATGACCTCAAGCTCAAAAAATATTTGCTTCATTTGAAACCAATAAATAGGTCGAATAAACAACAATAAATGAAAACGTGAATATTTTAAAAATATTTATACCCTATACCACAATGTGGAAAAGGGTATTATAAGTTTGTTTTGGTAAAAATTCATGTAACACCGCGAAATATTCGTCGGAGACCCCCAATGTGGTATACCAATCTTCATATCTCGGCGAGATAAAGCGATTTTAAGATGTGTGTACGTCCGTCCATCCGTCTGTCCATTATAAATTGTAAACACGCTCCAGGCCGCAATTATGGACCGATCGTCACGAAAATTTGTATGGAGGTCGGGTTCAGATCAGAATAGATCCCTATTCTTATTGGTGATGATCGTGAAATATTTAGCGGGTGAAATGGACCAAAAACATAATATTTATCCAATTTTCTAGAGGCTCTGTAGGTCTCAATAATAGTCCGACCAACGCGTAATTTTAAATAAGGTAAGAGTATATCAAAAAGGAGAAGCTTGCAATTTGAGATGGCGATCGGATAATATTTAGAGGGTTAAATGGACCAAAACTTTTGTGTGGAAATTGTGAAATTTTTTAATATACAGTTTATATTTTAATTCCTGGAAGTGACATTCCGGACAAGTGAGATATACTTGAAAGTGGAACGCTTGACCTTTCAATTGATGCCAATTATGTTGGTGTGCATGAACAGATAACAGTGTTACAGCCTAATATATTCCGTTATTTGTTTGTAGTGTAATAATAAACTCGCTAGAAGTCGCAATTATACATCAATAGTCACGAAATTTTGCACCGGGTAAGAGTATAGGTAGAAAAAGTTGCCTACAATTTTGAATGATGATCTGATATTCTTTAGCGGGTGAAATGGACCATTACTTTTGTATGAAAAATATAAAAATTTTATTTTTTGTCGATATTTTAATTCCTTGAGGACATATATATTTCGCAAAGTAGCCTACATATGGAAAAAAAAAACTACTGACCTTTCCTCTGATGCAAATTGCAATAAAGTGTTTGCTAGATAACGGGCCTACTGCCTAATATTTAATGGGTTCTGTGTAGAGAACCACATTTTTATCCCATGCTACATATTGTCTCTTCAAAAGTTTATGTAACACCACGAAATATTCGTCCTGGACCCCTTATTTGGTATGCCAAAATTCATATCTCGACAAGATAAAGCGATTTAGCGATGTGTGTCCGTCCATTAAAAATTGTAAACAAGCTTAAGACCGCAATTATGGACCGATTGTAATGAATTTTTTAAGGAGGTTGGGTTCGGGCCAGAATAGAAATGATTAGTTTTTGGTGATGATCGTGAAATGTTCAGGGGATGAAATGGACCAAAAACAAAATTTTAACCAATTTTGTAGCGGTTCTGTAGGTCAAAATAATAACCCGCAAAATTTTAAACAAAGTTTGAGTTTATGATGAAGAAGTAGCGTACAAACCAACGTGAAGATCAGATAATACTTAGCGGGTTAAATGGACTGAAACTTTTGTGTGAAATTGGTAAAAATTTCAATAACGTAGCGGTTAAACAACGGAAGTAGTAGTACTACATAAGTGGGTTTCATTACATTTTAGTTTGTGTGAACTAAATTTTCCTTTCCTGCTACAAAAATTTCTTTGTCATGAAAGATAACTTTTTGGTTTTGGTCATAAGTATTATACATTACATCTCTGATATTTGATAATTAAATTTTCACAATCATTGAAAAGAAGTTCCGTGGAGAGCGATTGTCCAGGGATAGTGGTATAGGGTATCCCATGGTCGGCTCCGTCCGACTATAGACTTTTCTTACTTGTTTTTTTTTTAACTAACGTGGATTTTTCAAATTATTTTTGTCAACAAATATTTTTTCAGAAAACGTGAATATTTTCAAAATATTTATACCCTATACCACAATGTGGAAAAGGGTATTATAAGTTTGTTTTGGTAAAAATTCATGTAACACCGCGAAATATTCGTCGGAGACCCCCAATGTGGTATACCAATCTTCATATCTCGACGGGATAAATCGATTTTCAGATGTGTGTACGTCCGTCCGTCCGTCTGTCCATTATAAATTGTAAACAGGCTCCAGGCCGCAATTATGGACCGATCGTCACGAAATTTTGTATGGAGGTCGGGTTCAGATCAGAATAGATCCCTATTCTTATTGGTGATGATCGTGAAATATTTAGCGGGTGAAATGGACCAAAAACATAATATTTATCCAATTTTCTAGCGGCTCTGTAGGTCTCAATAATAGTCCGATCAACGCGTAATTTTAAATAAGATAAGAGTATATCACAAAGGAGAAGCTTGCAATTTGAGATGGCGATCGGATAATATTTAGAGGGTTAAATGGACCAAAACTTTTGTGTGAAAATTGTGAAAATTTTTAATATACAGCTTATATCTTAATTCCTGGAAGTGACATTCCGGACAAGTGAGATATACTTGAAAGTGGAACGCTTGACCTTTCAATTGATGCCAATTATGTTGGTGTGCATGAACAGATAACAGAGTTACAGCCTAATATATTCCGTTATTTGTTTGTACCCTGCCAGCATTTGGAAGTCACTCACTCACTCCCTCGCCTAGGAAGTCACTCCGGAGACACGCCAAGGAAGATCGTTGGTGAATTACACAAACAATTTCTATAGCCTTATTGTGATTACCTTTTATCGCGTTTGCCAAAACTTCGGAGTGACTTCTGAGTGACTTTCAAGGCGATTGTTTACATTTATTTTGTTTACATTCGCTTTGCACTCTGAATGTCCGGGTTCGCTTCCCAAGTCAGGCAATAAAACATCACATTTTTAAAATTACAAAATTAATGTAGGCGGATATTCCAAAAAGTAATTTCTCTAATAGAACGTACTTAAAAAATAGGAATAAAAAAATTAAAAAATATAAGTAGAATTAAAAAAAAAACAATAAAAATAAAAAAATTAAAATAAATGAAAAAAATAATTTTTTTTATTCCAAGAACTATCGCGGAAATGATCTTCCAGAATTGTCCCTGGAGTGACTTCCAGGACGACACGACGGCGTGGTTCATTTCTTCACAACGGAGGGCACTCCAGGGTGACTTCCGCGACTATCGCCGCGACTGTTTTCATCGCCCTGAGCGACACGCCTAAGTCACTTCTGCGATAGTTTTTGCTTGCAGGGTAGTGTAATAATAAACTCGCTAGAAGTCGCAATTATACATCAATAGTCACGAAATTTTGCACCGGGTAAGAGTATAGGTAGAAAAAGTTGCCTACAATTTTGAATGATGATCTGATATTCTATACCGGGTGAAATGGACCATTACTTTTGTATGAAAAATATAAAAATTTTATTTTTGGTCAATATTTTAATTTCTTGAGGACATATATATTTCGCAAAGTAGCCTACATATGGAAAAAAACTACTGACCTTTCCTCTGATGCAAATTGCAATAAAGTGTTTTCTAGATAACGGGCCTACTGCCTAATATATAATGGGTTCTGTGTAGAGAACCACATTTTTATCCCATGCTACATATTTTCTCTCCAAAAGTTTATGTAACACCTCGAAATATTCGTCCTAGACCCCTTATTTGGTATGCCAAAATTCATATCTCGACGAGATAAAGCGATTTAGTGATGTGTGTCCGTCCATTAAAAATTGTAAACAAGCTTAAGACCGCAATTATGGACCGATTGTAACGTATTTTTAAGGAGATTGGGTTCGGGCCAGAATAGAAATTTTTAGTTTTTGGTGATGATCGTGAAATGTTCAGGGGATGAAATGGACCAAAAACAAAATTTTAACCAATTTTGTAGCGGCTCTGTAGGTCAAAATAATAACCCGCAAAATTTTAAACAAAGTTTGAGTTTATGATGAAGAAGAAGCGTACAAACCAACGTGAAGATCAGATAATACTT
This sequence comes from Musca autumnalis, assembly GCF_047663935.1. NCBI lineage: Eukaryota > Metazoa > Arthropoda > Insecta > Diptera > Muscidae > Musca > Musca autumnalis. The sequence goes on from NW_027411755.1 coordinate 29,272,401, forward strand.
AGCGGGTTAAATGGACTGAAACTTTTGTGTGAAATAGGTAAAAATTTCAATAACGTAGCGGTTAAACAACGGAAGTAGTACTCGTAGTACTACATAAGTGGGTTTCATTAAATTTTAGTTTGTGTGAACTAATTTTTCCTTTCCTGCTACAAAAAATGTCTTTGTCATGCTAGATAACTTTTTGGTTTTGGTCATAAGTATTATACATTACATCTCTGATATTTGCTAATTAAATTTTCACAATCATTGAAAAGAAGTTCCGTGTGGCCCTTTTTGAACATTTGAACTTACAGACAAAAATGTGGATTAGGATTAAAGTTCAAAAGTTCAGGAAGCATGAACTTGTCCACGGAAAACATAATATCGCTGTAAACACGACCACAACGAATGGCATCGGTATACATTTCCAAAGGATCTACGAACAGACCCTAAACTGCACTTAAACAAAAATATTGAACTTTTGGAGGGGGATGTACCTTAATATGGGCTATTTTAGAAGTTAAACTAAATTTGGACAAAATATTAGAAGATCCAAAGTTTGGACCAAATTGGTTACCCCGTTCAAGAAAGTGTATCGTGAGGACCATTTCAGTGACATTTTTTAAATTTTGTGGGGAAGTACTGGAAGTTGTCAACCGGTATTGCCCATCTTCGAACAGAAACTAAGTTTGGACAAAATTTGACGAAGGTCAAATTTCGGATCCAATCAGTTGACCAGTTTGAGTGTTATGGTGAGCTCCAGCCACTACACATGGTGCCATATAGATTTTTACCATTTTTTAGGCTATTTTCTCCGGAAGTATTTACTTGCCCCTGAAAAAACTTGTGCCGTCGTAAAGGGGGTCAGTAAATACAAGTGGCTTCAACAAAAATCAAAGTGATTCGAGAGCAGGTCTTAAAGTGAACTTATCCGAAATTTTGTGTGAGAGGTACCCGAAGGAGTGGACAAATATAGTCCATATTCGAACCTGATCTATATCTGGTAGAAATATTAGGATTTGTAAAGTATGGACCAAATCGGTCACTCCCTTCAACAGTTATCGTGCCAATAATTTTTCCGAACATTTTTGAACTTGTGTGGGGGTGGTACCCTAAGGAGTGGACCGATATGGCTTATCTTCGAACTTAAACTAAGTTGGGACAAAATAGTACGAAGGCCAAATGTTATCTTGTGCTCCAACAAGTACACACTGTGTAATAGGGTTTTTTTTTGCAACTTTCAGGCTTTTTCTTAAGAAGTATTGACTTGCCCCTGATGAAACTTGTTTCGTCGTATGTGGGGCAGTGAATACAAGTTGTTAGAATAAAATCAAAGCGATTCGAGAGCTGGTCTTAACTGAACTTTTCCGAAATTTTGTGTGGGAGGTACCCGAAGGAGTGGACCGATTTGATACCTCATCTAAGTCTGGCAGAAATTTCACGATGTGCAAAGTATGGACTAAATCGGTTACTTCCTTCAAGAGTTATCGTGCGAACAAATTTTCCGAACATTTTCGAACTTTTATGGGGGAGGTACCGAAAGGTGTCGACCAATATGGCCCATCTTCGAACTTAATCTAAGTTTGGATAAAATATTACGAAGGCCAAATGTTGGACCAAATCGGAAAAAAATATTTTTAAAAAGTCCACGTTGTTGTAAAAATATCTTTGGAAATTTTTAAATTAGGCTATTTCATAAATATTCCTTCCACCCTTCTGCCCTGTCGCACGAACTTACCTCAAAAATACACTGCCGAACATCATTCGAAAAGAAGCGAGTGTTGATGTGATGGGTTCGCAAAAAAGCATCAATAGAGATATATGTATGGGTATTGGTGGGTATTTCACGGTGTATGTAAGACCAGGAATATGGCTCATTAATCATTACCTAGACAAAAATTGAAAAAAAAGCATTTGCTTTAGAGCTCCCGCCTACACATACCGACACATAAAACTACAACTTACCAAAATCCCCTTGCTATTGTGGCTAAGAGGTGAATGCAAATCCTCTATGATATTTATGCGAACATACAGTCCACTGGAGTCACCAACGTTGACCACACTCCATGGATAATAGGGATCCTGTTGGTGTTTTAGGGCACCCTCTTTCGATTCAATGGTGTTAAACGACAAACACAAACCCTTTTGCGATTTCCGCTGGGTAAAAAGTTCACAACAATCATGGGTGGCATTTAACCAAGAACATTGGGAAAACATTTCGTTGCATCGCCAGGCCATAAATTCCACAACATGAGTCAAATTTACATAGTCCAAATCCTGGAGAAGCTCAGATGAACCCTCGTGAAATTCCGTCAGCTCTTTTAAACTTTGAAAGTGGCCAAAACGCATTGTGTCATAAGCATTTACGGCTCTACGAAATATTTCCTCATGTTCGTGAGAAGTGAGATGTTGTTCCAGAAGAAATTTCTCTTTGGCCTCTTCATAACGTTGCCAATTTAGGCGATTCTGATTGCAAATGGTTATCTCAGGAAATGGTATCTTAAAAATTGGATATTGTAGATCTGAAATGACTGTTTGCAGGGGTTTGTAGCGGTAAATGTGGGTAATGCTTAAGGCAATTCGGGTAAAGACAGAAATGGCAGCAATGAAAGCGGCCATAATTAAAATTCTGCAAAGGAAGGCATTATTCGTTACTTCTCACGATTTTGTAGAATTCTCACTTCACCTTTCAATCCAGCGTGATGTTCTTTGAAAAACTCGTTCTATGCCATGTACGGTTTGTATGCGCAATGCATCATCCTCTAAACCTCTCTTAAATCGGGTCACAGCAGGGGTAACCATGCGGCCCTGAACTTTAATGTCCATCATAAAATTCTGCAAATTGGTTGATTCCCTTCGCACGGTTTTGTAATTTTCTTCAAACAACATCATCGGGGCTGTTGCTAAACGTCTTAGTCCTTTGATTGCCTGTTGTTGACTGCATTTTAACTTATCGCTTTGTTTTGAATATTCGTGTCTAGGCCAGTTTACTGTCCGTGGCCTTCCTTTTTCTGACAATTTATGTGTGACAACAACTCATTAATGAGTGCCGGTCAGTCAACAAGTCATAATTATGTCTGGCTGTTTAGATAAGAATAAATGAAACAATTTGCGAGATACAATGTACCGAAGTGAGCCTTTTGATTTATTGGGGGGGAAAATATTCAGATATGGCTTTTGTTTATTTTCAATTATTTTTCAAGGATCTGGAAGTTTTAAAAATATATTTTCAAAGACGTGGATTTTTAAAATTTTTTTTGAGGTGTTCTTTGAAAAATATTTTTTCCATTTTTAAAAAAAAAATCAAGAACGTCGAATTTCAAAAAAAAAAAAACATATTTTTTCCAAAAGGTGGATTTTTAAAAGTACATTTTTTAAAGGACATGGGTTTTAAAAAAATATTTTTTCAGGACTTGGATTTTAAAACATATTTTTCCAAGGACGTGGATTTCTAAAACTATTTTTTCAAGGACGCGGATTTTTTAAAAATAGTTTTTCAAGGACGTTGTGATTTTGTAAAAATATTTTTTTAAGGACGTAGATTTTTAAAAATATTTTTTCAAGGACGTGGATTTTTTTTAAAAATAGTTTTTCAACGACGTTGTGTTTTAAAAATAGTTTTTCAACGACGTGGTGTTTTAAAATTCTTTTTTTCTAGGACGTGGATTTTTTAAAATATTTTCTTAAGGACGTGGACTTTTTAAATATATTTTTTTAAGGACGTGGATTTTTTTAAATATTCTTTTTTTCTATGACGTTGATTTTTTAAAAATAATTTTTCAAGAACGTGGATTTTTTAAAATTATTTTTTCAAGGACGTGAATTTTTTTTAAAAATATTTTTTTAAGGACTTAGATTTTTTAAAAATATTCTTTCAAGGACGTGGATTTTTTTAAAAATAGTTTTTCAACGACGTGGTGTTTTAAAAATAGTTTTTCAACGACGTGGTGTTTTAAAAATAGTTTTTCAACGACGTGGTGTTTTAAAATTCCTTTTTCTAGGACGTGGTCTTTCAAAAAAAATTTTTTTCAAGGACATGGATTTTTTAAAAATATTTTTTCAAGTATGTAAATTTTTTAAAAATATTTTTAAAGGACGTTGATTTTTTAAAATTATTTTTCAAGGACGTGGATTTTTTAAAAATATTTTTTCAAGAACGTGGATTTTTTAAAAATATTTTTTCAAGAACGTGGATTTTTTAAAAATATTTTTTCAAGGACGTGGATTTTTTAAAAATATTTTTTCAAGGACGTGGATTTTTTAAAAATATTTTTTCAAGGACGTGGATTTTTTAAAAATATTTTTTCAAGGACGTGGATTTTTTAAAAATATTTTTTCAAGGACGTGGATTTTTTAAAAATATTTTTTCAAGGACGTGGATTTTTTAAAAATATTTTTTCAAGGACGTGGATTTTTTAAAAATATTTTTTCAAGGACGTGGATTTTTTAAAAATATTTTTTCAAGGACGTGGATTTTTTAAAAATATTTTTTCAAGGACGTGGATTTTTAAAAAATATATTTTCATGGACGTGGATTTTTTAAAAATATTTTTTCAAGGACGTGGATTTTTTAAAAATATTTTTTCAAGGACGTGGATTTTTTAAAAATATTTTTTCAAGGACGTGGATTTTTTAAAAATATTTTTTCAAGGACGTGGATTTTTTAAAAATATTTTTTCAAGGACGTGGATTTTTTAAAAATATTTTTTCAAGGACGTGGATTTTTTAAAAATATTTTTTCAAGGACGTGGATTTTTTAAAAATATTTTTTCAAGGACGTGGATTTTTTAAAAATATTTTTTCAAGGACGTGGATTTTTTAAAAATATTTTTTCAAGGACGTGGATTTTTTAAAAATATGTTTTCAAGGACGTGGATTTTTTAAAAATATTTTTTCAAGGACGTGGATTTTTTAAAAATATTTTTTCAAGGACGTGGATTTTTTAAAAATATGTTTTCAAGGACGTGGATTTTTTAAAAATATTATTTCAAGGACGTGGATTTTTTAAAAATATTTTTTCAAGGACGTGGATTTTTTAAAAATATTTTTTCAAGGACGTGGATTTTTTAAAAATATTTTTTCGAGGAAGCGGATTTCTAGAACGTCGAATTTTAAAAAAAATATTTTTTCCAGGACTTGGATTTTTAAAAAAGTATTTTTTCAACGACGTGTATTTTCAAATAAATATTTTTTTTTGTGCTGGCACTTCAATTTTAAAAAAGTATTTTTTCAAGGACTTGTATTTTCAAATAAATATTTTAGAATTATTTATATAATATTTTTAGAATTATGTATTCATGGACTCTGACTTTTTTAAAAATATACTTTTCAAGGCCGTAGATTTTTTAAAAATATTTTTTTAAAGACTTGGATTTTTTAAACAAATTTTTCAAAGGATTTTTTAAAAATATTTTTTTCAAGGACGAGAACTTTTTTAGAATTATTTATTCAAGGACTAGGATTTTTTAAAAATATTTTTTAAAACCAATTTTTCAAGGACGTGGATTTTTTAACATATTATTTTTCAAGGACCGGGACTTTTTAATAATATTTATTCAAAGACGTGGATTTTTTATAAATATTTATTCAAAGACGTGGATTTTTAAAAAATATATATTCAAGGACATGGAATTTTTAAAAAAAAATCATTCAAGTACGTGGATTTTTTAAAAATATTTATTCAAGGTCTTGAATTTTTTAAAACAAGGTCGTGGATTTTTTAAAAATATTTTTTCAAAGACGTGGATTTTTAAAAAAAATCATTCAAGTACGTGGATTTTTTAAAAATATTTATTCAAGGTCTTGAATTTTTTAAAACAAGGTCGTGGATTTTTTAAAAATATTTTTTCAAAGACGTGGATTTTTAAAAAATATATTTTCAAAGACGTGAATTTTTTTAGATTTATTTATTCAAGGACTCTGACTTTTTTAAAAATATACTTTTCAAGGCCGTAGATTTTTTAAAAATATTTTTTCAAAGACGTGGATTTTTTTAGATTTATTTATTCAAGGACTCTGACTTTTTTAAAAGTATACTTTTCCAAGGCCGTAGATTTTTTAAAAATATTTTTTCAAAGACGTGGATTTTTTAAAAATATTTTTTCAAAGACGTGGATTTTTAAAAAAAATCATTCAAGGACATGGATTTAAAAAAAAATCATTAAAGTTAGTGGATATTTTAAAAATAATTATTCAAGGTCGTGGATTTTTTAAAAATATTTATTCAAGGTCGTGGATTTTTTAAAAATATTTTTCAAAGACGTGGATTTTTTAAAAATATTTTTCAAGGACGTGGATTTTTTAAAAATATTTTTTCAAAGACGTGTATTTTCAAAAAATATTTTTTCAAGGATGTGTATTTTCAAAAAATATTTTTTCAAGGACGTGTATTTTCAAAAAAATATTTTTTCAAGGACGTGTATTTTCAAAAAAATATTTTTTCAAGGACGAGTATTTTCAAAAAAGTATTTTTTTTGTGCTGGCACTTCGATTTTAAAAAACATTTCTCCAAGGACTTTGATTTTTAAAATCTATTTTTTCAACGACGCAAATTTTTTTAAGATATTTTTTCAAGGACGTGGTGTTTTCATTTTTTTTCAAGGACGTGGATTTTTTAAAAAAAAATTTTTCAAAGACGTGGATTTTTTAAACATTTTTTTTGGACGTAGATTTTTTTTAGATTTATTGACCCTGACTTTTTTTAAAAATATACTTTTCAAGGTCGTGGATTTTTTTAAAAATATTTTTCAAGGACTTGGATTATTAAAATATTTTTTCAAGGACGTGGATTATTAAAATATTTTCTCATGAATTTTTAAATAATATTTTTTTAAGGCGTTGGATTTTTTGAAAATATTTTTCAAGGTCATGAATGATATGACTATGATATGACTATGCAATAATTGCTTCTCAAATATGCGCGTTGGCAACCACATGTAATAGGGTAGTTGTGTTGTTAGTCTAAACATGAACCTTGATTTGAGTATTGGGTATGGTGATGTACTTATTCACATATCCAAGACACAAATCGTATGTTAGTAAATAGTATACGTCTTACGACGTAATAAATTTATATTTCAAATAAGCTTTTTTAAATTTATTTTTGAGTAAATTTTAAATTTTCAAATTATTACTTCATATGCGATAAAACTTCTATATATTTTCCCTCCTAAAAATGTCCGATTTTGAGTACTGCTTTACAATAATACGCTTAGTTTGTAAGCTCTGGCGTTTCAGATGAGTTCGATTGGCCGAGCGTATGTGACGAATTCCCTGCTTGGGTACATCGAAAAATGAAAAATATATAATTTCCGTTATGCCAATGAGAGAACAGCCAAAAAAGAGGCCAGCTAAACCACCAAAAGAAGCTGAAAAAGAAAATAAAAAATACATTTATTTAAATTACTCAAATATATCTCTCACTTACCTAACAAATCCACAAAGGGATAAACAGCTGAGGTCTCATAAACCCGCATTGTATGCCTTAAATAATATACAGCAAGTTCAATTTTTGTATTATTATCATCGACGTTATTATTCGGAATGTGTTGTATGAAAAAGTTGGGAAAATAATCCATTGACATGCAATTGAAATGGCATGGACAATTCATGCCGTGTCCGGCGTTCTGGACATATTGGGCTTCTTCGTTGTTTTCAAAAGATTTTAGAAGTGCTGCGGAAACAGAAGAATAATTTAGCTGCCTTCTTATGGGGTTATTTTTGCTGCTGTATTACCTTCATGCCTATACAAACATACCAAATCGGTTAGAAGACATGGTCTAAAGCGTCCTGGAGGATAAAATAAATCCAAAGAACAATTACAGTAGAGTTCCATATACTCTTGCTGGCATTCGGCAATACAATTTTCCCACATATATTTATGGCCTTGAAGAGATTTGAAGAATATTTTGCCAAGTTCATCCTAGAATAAAAAACATACATAATTTTTTTCAAGGACTTGGATCTTTAGAAATCTCCCCTTTTCAAGAACTAGGACTTAAAAATTTTTTTTCAAGGACGTGATTTTTAAAAATTATTTTTATTAAGAACGAGGACTTTTTCAAATTATTCTTTCAAGGACTCAGATAAAAAAATGAAGTGATATTTTTGTAAAAATTATTTTCTCAAGGACGTGGACTTTTAGAAAAATATGTTTTCAAGTGAATGGATTTTTACAGAAATATTTGTTGAGGAACTTGTATTTTTTAAAGACAATATTTTGAGTACTTTTTGAAAAATATTTTTCAAAACTTGATTTAAAACAAAAAAAATGTTCATCTCAAGGGCATGCATTTTTGGAAAAAAAATTAAAATCATGGATTTTTTAAAAAAAAAAAATATTTTTTTCTGTGACGTGGAGTTGGACTTGGATTTTAAAAAACATTTTTCAAGGACTATATTTTTAAAAATATTTTTTGAAGAACGAGGATTTTTTTAAATTATTCTTTCAATATCTTAGAAAAAAGTCGAAGATGATATTTTTGTAAAAATTATTTTACAAAAATATTTTTCAAGGAATGGATTTTAACAAAAATATTTTTAGAGAATTTGTATATGTAAAAAAAACACCTGAGTACTGTCATTTAAAAACCTTTTTTTATAGAAATCGATTTAAAGAAAATTTTGGATTGGGCTTGGATTTTTTGAAAAAAAAAAATCAAAGACAATAATTTTTTAAAAAATATTTTTTTTGGGAAGTGGATTTTAAAAAAAAATATTTTTTCAAGGGACAGGAATTAAAAAAAATGAGGGCGTGGATTTTAAAAAAATATTTTTAAGGGACATGGATTTTAAAAAAGTAATTTTTCAAGATCGTGGATTTTAAAAAAATATTTTTTAAAGACGTGGACTTAAAAAAAAATAATTTCTCAAGATCGTGGATTTTAAAAAAAAATATTTTTTAAGGACGTGGACTTAAAAAAAATAATTTTTCAAGGGCGTGGATATTAAAAAAAAATATACTTTTTGAAAGGCCGTTAATTAATTTTTTTTTTGCCAGGACGTGGATTTTAAACATTTCGTTTTGTTCTTCAAATATTTTTTCAGGGACGTGGATTTCTAAAAAATATATTTTTAAGGAATAAAATAAAAAATATTTTTCAGGGTCGTAATTAAAGATTATTAAAAAAAATCAAGGACGTGGATTTTTAAACAAATTTTTTTTAAGGACATTGTTAAAAAAAATACAAATATGTTCAAAGACGTGGATATTAAAAAATATATTTTTAAGGAATAAAATAAAAAATATTTTTCAGGGTCGTAATTAAAGATTATTAAAAAAATCAAGGACGTGGATTTTTAAACAAATATTTTTTTTAAAGACATTGTTACAAAAAAAAAAAAAAAAAATATGTTCAATGACGTGGATATTAAAAAAACATTTTCTCAAAGACATGGACTTTACAAAAATATTTTTTCTAAGAAGTGGATTTTTACAAAAATGTTTTAAAAGAACGAATAATTAAAAACACATATTTTGATCACTTTAATTAAAAAAAATATTTTTCGAAAACTTGATTTTAAGAAAATTTTTTATCTCAAGGGCTTGGATTTTTAGAAAAAAAACTCAAAATCATGGATTTAGAAAAAAATATTTTTTCTAGGATGTGGAGTTGGAGGACTTGGATTTTAACAAATATTTTTCAAGGACGTGATTTTTAAAAATATTATTTAAGAAAGAGCTTTTTTTCAAATTAATTTTTCAATCTTTCAGAAAAAAGTCGAAAATTATATTTTTGTAAAAATTATTTTACAAAAATATTTTTTTAAGAAATGGATTTTAACAAAAATATTTTTAAAGAACTTGAATATTTAAAAAACATCCTTTGGGAGCTTTCATTTAAAAAATATTTTTTGAGAACTTAATTTTAAGAAAAATTCTCATCTCAAGGGCTTGGATTTTTAGATAAAAGATTCAAAGATAAAAAAATAAAAAAAAATATTTTTTCTAAGATGCGGAATTTAAAAAAAAATATTTTTCAAAGACGTGGATTTTTTTAAAAAAAATATTTTTTTCAAGGGAGAGGATTTTTGATGGCTTGGATTAAAAAAAAATATTTTTTTATGATGTGGATTTTAGAAAAATTTAAATTTTTCGAAATGGATGATTTTAAAAAATATATATTTGTTTAAGGACGTAAATTTAAAAAAAAGCATTTTTTAAAAAAAAAAATATTTTTTCTAAGATGCGGAATTTAAAAAAAAATATTTTTCAAAGACGTGGATTTTTTAAAAAAAAATATTTTTTTCAAGGGAGAGGATTTTTGATGGCTTGGATTAAAAAAAAATATTTTTTTATGATGTGGATTTTAGAAAAATTTAAATTTTTCGAAATGGATGATTTTAAAAAATATATATTTGTTTAAGGACGTAAATTTAAAAAAAAAAAAGCAAGAGCATGGATATTTAAAAAAATATTTTTCAAGGACGTGAAATTTTTTCTTTCCAGGACATGGATTTTAAAAATATTTTGTTTTGTTTTTAACATATATTTTCAGGGTCGTGGATTCTTAAAAAAATTATTAAATATTATTAAAAAAATGCAAGGACGTGGATTTTTAAACAAATGTTTTTTCAAGGACGCTGTTTACAAAAAAAAAAAAAAAAAAAAAAAATTTCAAGGACGTGGATATTTAAAACAAGTAAAAAGTCGTTAAGTTTGGCCGGGCCGAACTTTTTATACCCTCCACCATAAAATAGTTTTAATTAAAATGGAATAATTAGTGTCCTTTCACAATTTTAGGTTGAAAAAAATTTCGGACATGGATAGATACACCAATTGTCTTAATTATCAAATCTTATCTAAAAAATGTGTTCAGCCAGGTGAAAGGTACCACCTACGGGACTGCAGAGAACCTCAAAAGTCAAATTAAATTGAGGGTAGTTCCATCAAACAATGCAGACCCTCAAAGTTCCGAAAATCGGGAGGTACCGTTATATAGGAGCTATACGAAAAGATGGACCTATGTTGACGAATTTTAGTGAAGAAGTTTCGTGATCACTGAAAATTCAAATGTCTAAATATAGGTAGTTCGATTAAAAATTGTTGCTAAAATTCTCAAAATACCGAAAATCGGGAGGTATCGTTATATGCGGACTTTACCAAACCATTGACCTATGTTGACGATGTTTGGTGGAGAAGTTTGATGGCCACTGAGAACCTCAAATGTCAATTTACAGCTAGTTCGGGTGAAAATTGTAGCTAAAATTCTCAAAATACCGAAAATCGGGAGGTATCGTTATATGGGGGCTATACCAAACCATGGACCTATGTTGGCGATGTTCGGTGGAGAAGTTTGATGACCACTGAGAACCTCAAATGTCAATTTACAGCTAGTTCGGGTGAAAATTGTAGCTGAAATTGTCAAAATACCGAAAATCGGGAGGTACCGTTATATGGGGGCTATACCAAAACATAGACCTATGTTGACGATGTTTGGTGGAGAAGTTTAATGACCACTGAGAACCTCAAATGTCAATTTACAGCTAGTCCGGGTGAAAATTGTAGCTAAAATTCTCAAAATACCGAAAATCGGGAGGTACCGTTAGATGGGGGCTATACTAAATCAAGGACCTATGTTGGCGATGTTCGGTGGAGAAGTTTGATGACCACTGAGAACCTCAAATGTCAATTTACAGCTAGTTCGGGTGAAAATAGTAGCTAAAATTCTCAAAATACCGAAAATCGGGAGGTACCGTTATATTGAGGCCATACCAAACCATGGACCTATGTTGGCGATGTTTGGTGGAGAAGTTTGATGACCACTGAGAACCTCAAATGTCAATTTACAACTAGTTCGGGTGAAAATTGTAGCTAAAATTCTCAAAATACCGAAAATCGGGAGGTACCGTTATATGGGGGCTGTACCAAAGAGTGGACCGATATAGCCCATCTTCGAACTTGACCTGCCTATAGAAAAAAGACCCTCGGGTGCAAAATTTCAGCACTCTATCTCAATTATTGCGGACGCTAGAGTGATTACAACAGACGGACAGACAGACGGACAGACGGACATGGCTAGATCGTCTTAGAATTTTATCCTGATCAAGAATATATATACTTAAAACGGTCGCAAATGATTAGTTCGATGTGTTACAAACGGAATGACAAACTTAATATACCCTCCATACTATGGTGGAGGGTATAAAAATATTTTTACAAAGACGCTGTTTAAAAAAACAAAAAAATTCAAGGACGTAGATATTAGAAAAATATTTTTTCAAGGATGTGGATTTTGAAAAAAATATTTTTTTAAGGACGATGTATTTTTAGAAATATTTTGTTCAAGGATGTGGTATTTTTAGAAATATTTTTTCAAGGATGTTGTTTTTTAATAGTTTCTTCAAGGACGTGGATTTTTTACAAATACTTTTTTTCAAGGACGTGGTATTTTTAAAAATATTTTTTCAAGGAAGTGGTATTTTTAAAAATTTTTTTTCAAGGACGTGGTATTTTTACAAATACTTTTTTTCAAGGACGTGGTATTTTTAAAAATATTTTTTCAAGGAAGTGGTATTTTTAAAAATAATTTTTCAAGGACGTGGTATTTTTAAAATTATTTTTTCAAGGATGTTGTTTTTTTAATATTTTCTTCAAGGACGTGGATTTTTTACAAATACATTTTTCAAGGACGGGGATATTTTAAAAATACAAACACGGGATTTAAAAAAAAAAATCGTAGACAGAGACGTGTATTTTTTGAAAAAAAATATTTTGTTCAAGGACTTGGTATTTTTAAAAATATTTTTCCATGGATGTTGTTTTTTTAATATTTTCTTCAAGGACGTGGATTTTTTACCAATACATTTTTTAAGGACGGGTATTTTTAAAAATATTTTTTCAAACACGCGAATTTAAAAAAAAATCGCAGACAGAGATTGTTTAAAAATATTTGCTTAAGGACTTGGATTTTTAAAAATATTTTTTCAAGGACTTGGATTTTAAAAAAATAATAATTCATAGACGTGGATTTCTTAAAAAAAAATTTACAAAGACGTGAATCTAAAAAAAAAATAAGGATGTATATTTAAAAAAAAAAACATTTTTCAAGGACGTGGATTTTTTTAAAAATTATGTTTTCATGGACGTGGATGTTTTAATAATTCTTTTTTCAAGGGCGTGGAATTTTTAAACATTCTTATCTCAAGGACGTGGATTTTTTAAAAAATTGTTTTTTCAAGGACGTGGATTTTTTTAATTTTTTTTCAAGGACGTGGGTTTTTTAAAAATTAGTTTTTAAAGGACGTGGATTTTTTAAGGACATGGATTTTTTAAAAAATATTTTTTAAGGACGTGGATTTTTTAAAAAATATTTTTTAAGGACGTGGATTTTTTAAAAAATATTTTTTAAGGTCGTGGATTTTTTAAAAATTATTTCTTCAAGGACGTGGATTTTTTAAAAAATATTTTTTTAAGGACGTGGATTTTTTAAAAAACATTTTTTTAAGGACGTGGATTTTTTAAAAAATATTTTTTTAAGGACGTGGATTTTTTAAAAAATTGTTTTTCAAGAACGTGGATTTTTTAAAAAATTGTTTTTCAAGAACGTGGATTTGTTAAAATTGTTTTTCAAGAACGCGGATTTTTTTAAAATTTTTTTTTAAGGACGTGGATTTTTTAAAAATTTGTTTTTTCCAGGACGTGGATTTTCTAAAAATTATTTTTTAAGGACGTTGATTTTTTAAAAAATTGTTTTTTCAAGGACGTGTATTTTTTTTAAAAATTATTTTTTCAAGGACGTGGATTTTTTAAAAATTATTTTTTTAAGGACGTGGAATCTTTTAAAAAATTGTTTTTTCAAGGACGTGGAATTTTTTAAAAAAATATTTTTTAAGGACGTGTATTTGTTAAAAATTTGTTTTTTCCAGGACGTGGATTTTCTAAAAATTATTTTTTTAAGGACGTGGATTTTTTAAAAAATATTTTTTAATTACGTGGATTTTTTAAAAAATATTTTTTAAGGACGTGGATTTTTTAAAAAATATTCTTTAAGGACGTGGATTTTTCAAAAAATATTTTTTAAGGACGTGGACTTTTTAAAAAAATATTTTTTAGGACGTGGATTTTTCAAAAAATATTTTTTAAGGACGTGGATTTTTTAAAAAAATATTTTTTAAGGACGTGGATTTTTTAAAAAATACTTTTTAAGGACGTGGATTTTTTAAAAAATATTTTTAGGACGTGGATTTTTCAAAAAATATTTTTAGGACGTGGATTTTTCAAAAAATATTTTTTAAGGACGTGGATTTTTTAAAAAATATTTTTTAGGACGTGAATTTTTAAAAAAATATTTTTTAAGGACGTGGATTTTTTAAAAAATATTTTTTAGGACGTGGATTTTTCAAAAAATATTTTTAAGGACGTGGATTTTTTAAAAAATATTTTTTAAGGACGTGGATTTTTTAAAAAATATTTTTTAGGACGTGAATTTTTAAAAAAATATTTTTTAAGGACGTGGATTTTTTAAAAAATATTTTTTAGGACGTGGATTTTTCAAAAAATATTTTTTAAGGACGTGGATTTTTTAAAAAATATTTTTTAGGGCGTGGATTTTTCAAAAAATATTTTTTAAGGACGTGGATTTTTTAAAAAATATTTTTTAAGGACGTGGATTTTTTAAAAAATATTTTTTAAGGACGTGGATTTTTTAAAAAATATTTTTTAAGGACGTGGATTTTTTAAAAAAAAATTTTTAAGGACGTGGATTTTTTAAAAAATATTTTTTAAGGACGTGGATTTTTTAAAAAATATTTTTTAAGGACGTGGATTTTTTAAAAAAAATTTTTAAGGACGTGGATTTTTTAAAAAATATTTTTTTAATATTTTAATAGTTTTTTAATAATAATTTCTTACTTCCTTCCCAACTTACCTGAAAAACACATTCCCTTTCATTGGGAGAAAATACCCTCGTATTATTGTGGTGTATGTGCATTTGGGCCGTTAGAGAAACCCATGCCTTAGTGTTGGTGGGAACTTCACGATGTACGTAACCCCAAACATGAGGCTCAACAAACATTACCTTTTACAGTAGAAAATATAAAAAAAATGTTTTAAACAACAAAACCCAACCTACCAATATCCCCTTCTTAAGTTGTGTTGTAGTTGGCGAATGCCAAGCTTCATGGATGTGTATGGCAACCCTTAAACCAGTTGAGGGACCTTTGCCCTCTGAACGTCTAGGATAGTATGGGTCTTCTTGGGCTCTTCGGGCACCCAACTCACCTTCAACGGTGTTGAAAGCCAAACACATGCCTTTTTGGGAACGTCGGGGCGTAAAGATTTCACAACAATCATAGCTAACATTATACCACGAACAATCCGAAAATATTTCATCACATTTCCAGGCCATAAATTCAACAACCTGTGTGAAATTTATGTAATTTAAATCAAATAGTAGTTTTTGGGGGAATAATTCGTAGAGATTCTTCAACATGTCGAAACGTGTAAATCGTAGGGTATCGTAGGCATTGAGAGTTTCCTCGAACACCTGTTCGTATTCTGGGGTTTGGTGTTGCGGCTGCATAAATTTCATTTTAGCCTCTTCATAACGTTGCCAATTTAAACGATTCAAATTACAAATTGTAACATCGGCAAATGGTATTTTATACATTGGGTAATGTAGTTCTGCAATGACTGTTTTGAAAGGCTGATAACGACAAATGCTGATAATGTTCCATGCAATAAAGCTGAAGAAAGAAATTGATATTATCCAACCCGTTAGCAATATCATTCTGGAATGACAAGCAGGTTTTACGTTTGAAGCTAGTAGTAATGGTCCTTAGGTTTTCGCCTTACCTTTGTATGACCTTTGATGATTTTGGAAATATAACTGCTAGCCCATGTATTGTGGATATCTTAAGCAAATCGTTCCACGTGTCTTCCACAAATTTGGCCATACCATTTTTTTCATTTTTCTCCTCAATTCGGTTTGGATATTTTTCTCTCAGCAGCATATTTGATGAAGTGAACTGTCTGCTTTGTAGCTTACCAGGGAACTGTCCACAGTTTCCATGCAAGATATGCGTGTTTGTTTAAATTTGCAAAATATCGTTTGCATGTGCCAGCGAAATTTGGAGATTTGTTGGTGTTAATAATGAGATAATTAAAATCCGCCTAATAATTATTTTGTCAAGTCCTATTTCTGCAGCTTTTTATTAAGAACATGCGATTTGGCGGTTTGAAAAGCTTTTAAAAGCAACTAAACTATATGCTACTTTCTGTGATTTTAATCACGCCAATTATTTATAAAATACTTACTTCTTTCCACAGTGCGATCGTGATATATACTAGCGCAGCAATACTATGGCTTACTTCATGCAGACATCCAAATAAAACCTTACTTCGATGAAAGGATCCAATGTCGAAGTGCTGCAATATTTTGTAATAATGTTGTACTCTTAGAGTCTTTTGCCTGTTACATACCTACTGTAACCTGGTATAAAATTATACGTTGCTTGGAGTGTCTGATACTTCACGTCAACAGAGGCAAAGCTTCACCTTAGTTTCCCCCCTTTTATTTGACGTTAAGACTCAACACCGGTTTTTATTAAAAAATTATCTTCTGCATGCTGTGTGTGAGTAGGTATGCAATATTTTCCACGCACACACACGCATTGCCAACCACATATAAGAGGGTGAGTAGTTATTAGTCTAGTCTGCAACCATGACTTGTGTCTTAGATATGGTGAATATACTTATTTACACATTCAAGACACAAACCGTATGGAGATACATAACATATGATTTAAGATGTACTCCAACTATAAATACGCACTAAAACAATAATATTTTCAAGATGACTGGTTTTACAATTATTTTTATATCATAAATATTTTTTATCTTATTATAATACTACATATGTAAGCAGAAAATTCTATATATTTTCCCTCCTAATAATGTCCGATTTTAAATACTGCTTTACCATAATACGTTTAGCTTGTAAACTCTGATGTTTTAGATGAAGACGATTGCCCGAGCGTAAGTAACGAATTCCCAGCTTGGGTACATCGAAAAATGAAAAATATAGAATTTCCGTAATACCAATAAGAGAACAGCCAAAGAAAAGGCCAGCTAAACCACCAAAAGAAGCTGAAAAAGAAAATAAAAAATACATTTACTTGAATTAATACAATATATCTCTCACCTATCAAATCCACAAATGGATAAACAGCTGAGGTCTCATAAACCCGCATTGTATGCCTTAAATAATATACAGCAAGTTCAATTTTTGTATTATTATCATTGACATTATCATTCGGAATGTGTTGTATGATAAAGTCGGGAAAATAATCCATTGACATGCAATTGAAATGACATGGACAATTCATGCCATGTCCGGCGTTCTGAACATATTGGGCTTCTTCTTTGTTTTCAAATGACCTTAGAAAAGCTGCGGAAACCAAAGAAGAATTTATTGGAGATCTTCTTAGAGGTTATATTTGTGGTATTACCTTCATGCCTATACAAACATACCAAATCGGTTAAAAGGCATGGCCTAAAACGTCCTGGAGGATAAAATAAATCCAATGAACAATTACAATATAGTTCCATATACTCTTGCTGGCATTCGGCAACACAATTTTCCCACATATATTTATGGCCTTGCAGAGATTTGAAGAATATCGTGCCAAGTTCATCCTGGAAGTTTTTTTAAATATATTTTATTAGCAAAGAACCCGCTGTTTCGTATGCAGATGGATATAAAAACAAATAATAGAGGTATAGAACTTTAAGTTGTCATTACTTTTCAATATGGAGACCGGTTTACCAGCTGTCAAGTGATTTATTCACAGTTTGGTTTGCCAATTCACCATGCTTCCAAGACCTTGTGATTTAACACCGCTAGGCTACTTTCTGTGAGTCTATGTAAAGGCCATTGGAAGACAACATTCGCCGTGTTATTGCCGATATACGGCCACAAATGCTGGGAAAAGTAATCGAAAATTGGATGTCCAGATTGGACTATATCGGCGCCAGCGGTGGCCATATGCCAGATTATCTTTCGTTGTTTTATTGCAACTTCAAGTCTATACCTCTATAAAAGAACACCCTTCAATATAGAAATGGCGAAAACTGAAAATTTTGTTGCACTAATACCAATTTTAAATAATATTTAGTTCGATTTTCAAAATGATCAGCCGTATCTCATCCATACACATTAACAGCGAGACCAACGCTGCACATCAACACTACACTAAACACTACCCTAAATCCCTACACCCACAACAAATTGTGTGCCATTAAGCACTTTTCGTATACTTCGACGACATATCTCAACCCTACACTGACATTAATACCAAAAAATTAACAGTAATGTTAATTCCAAATTTCAAGATTCCAACTGAAAAAAGAAGCTGGCAACCCTACGTGTGTCAAGACGTGTTTTTCTCACAGTTCGATCGCTCTCTAATAAAACGACTTTTTAATTGGAAAATATAATACCATTTACACCGAGAATTACACCAGTGAATCAATAAACAAATTTTTTAAAAGAACTGCAAAAAAATGCCTGGAAAACAAAGAAAAAGCATTGCTAAACCTATAATATTTTGTGCCCATTGCAAATTACAAATACAACAAAATGATGATTCGATGCAATGTGACGCAGGGATGGAAAATTAAAAATTTCAAACAGTACTAAAATGGTACTTTTTTCATTGAAAAGGTACTTTTTTACTATTTTTAAGGAAAAAAATTTTGTTCAGTAAAAAACAACAACAAAGGCTTATATCTATGTAATCTGAAGAATATTTCAAAATTTCAATAATTAATTTTGTCATTCCGTTTGTAACACATCGAAATATTCGTCGGAGACTCTATAAAGTATTTAACCAAGTCCGTGTCTGTTGAATTCCAGATACAGCTCTCAATATTAAATATGGAGTTTTTTTTGTTATGGAAGCTTCAATTACTCCTAGGAAGTTTGGTATTGAAAATGGGCTCTATTCGGTTCACCATACAACGGTACCTCCCGATTTTCGGTATATTGAAGGTTTGAGCCACATTATCATACCAAAATTGTTGAAATTTGGTATTTAGTCTTCGTTGGGGCTACAAAACTCTCCCCCAGAAATTTGTCAGTGCAGGTCCACGTTCTGATATAGCCCCCATAGAACGGTCTTTTGAAAGTTTTACCCTCATTATCCCATCGAAATTACTGAAATTAGATACTTTGTATTCGATATGGATATAAAACATTCCTATAGAGAATGTGGGTATAGATGCAAGTTTTAAATAGCCTAGAGCTGGCAAACTATCGATAGTTCGACTATCGATAGTCAGACTGTCGATAGTTTTCTAGCACCAATATGGCCCCCATAGAAGAGGTATTGCACATTCTCATATTGGAATGTGCTTCGATACCGCTCGTTGTAATGTCTTTTAAATGATTAGCCTAGCCTACCGTTGTGACTGTAACTTGATATTTCGGATTCTCAAAGGGTGGAAGAACTCCACGAAGAAAATGATCAATATAGGTTCATATTTTGGTATATTCCCAACATATATCCAGATTTTTAAAATTTCTAGTACCCTTATCTTGAATATTGCATTTTTAGTTCCACATAAAATTTTTCTAGACTAGAGTATGGAAATGGTACTGTATTGACCGCGGGGGTACTTCGGTACTTTTTATAGTGAAATGGTACTGAAAAAAGTACTATTGTACTGAATTTTCCATCCCTGATGTGACGTTTGTGAAAAGTTTCTCCATGCACGTTGTACGAAGTTAGACGAGAAAAAAATCGATGCTCTCATTGAAGACCGATCTCTTGAGTACAAATGTTTTTTATGCATGCCTAGTGAAACGTCGTTGATGAGTGAATTGAGTGAAATAAAGTCTCAACTTACTCAATTACGCGAAATAAAAGAAACTATGCAATTTATGTCAACACAGTATGACGAAATATTAAAAGGAGTTCATAAGAACAATAAGAAAATAGAGAAGTTGGAAAAGGAGAATCAAAATTTGAGAGAAGAAGTTAACTGTCTCAAATCATCTGTTAAACTTTTAAATGACGTTCGTGTAATGAACGATTGTGTCATAAATGGTTTGGTAAACAGAGAGAATGTTGAAGCTATCGACTTGTTGTTGGAAATCTCAAAGAAAGTTGAAGCAAACATAAATAAAGAAGATGTTGATGATGCATATTTTGTAAACAAAAATAAAAACACGGGAAATAAAACATCCATGATTGTCAAAGTTGCAAATTCTAAATCGAAATCCAAACTGATGAATGAAAAATCAAAACTAAAAAATGTTGATGATTTGAAAGGAGTGTACGTCAACGATTTTTTGAGTCGTGAATCTCTACAACTATTTAATTACGCCAAGTCTTTGAAATCTGTGGGATTCAAATATGTTCATACCAAACATGGCAACGTTTTTGTTAAAAAAGATGAAAATTCTAAGCCGATCCGTTTAAACTCAATGAAAGATGTTGATAATATTTTGTGTAAAAGGGTTGGAATAAGATCTTGTCAACGAAAAATTCCTGTGGATGAAGATGAAATCAGTACTGAAGACGAATGTGAAGAAGATGGAACCTTTGAGTCACCAAATTAAAATAATCTAAAACATATAGTAATATTAAAGTTTTAAACTTTAAAAAATTAATGATTTTGAACTATTTTTATAACGTAAATTCTTTCAATGAGTATTCAATCAATAAATTAAATAAAAATTCAATGAATATATTGTCTTTCAATGTGAGAAGTATTTCATCGCTGAATAAATTTAATGAATTCAAAAGAGTTATAAGTGAGTTAAATTGCATACCTTAGATCATTGCTGTACAAGAAACATGGTTTGATCGGAAAATTACCAATATGTATATATGCGATGGATAGCTTCAAAGCGATTCACCGTTGCAGGAAAGATTCGTATGGGGGAACAACCGTTTACATAACAGAAACTATTAAAGATGATGTTTTACTTAACCAAAGTGACAATTTCGTTGATGTGATAGTTTTGTCTTTGCCAGACATAAAAATAAACGGTCAACCTGTAAAAATCTTTTCTATATACAGATCACAAAAATGTTCATATAACATTTTCTTACAAAAACTGGAAATATTTCTCTTGAAAATTAACAATTCACCTTGCATTGTCATGGGAGATTTAAATGTAAACTTGCTTAATTTTAACAACCAAAAAAATGCCCTAATTGACATATTTGCTGAATCAAAATTGGAATCGTGTCACAATCTTGTTACACGGCCTTCTAGCAAATCTTGTTTGGATTGCGTTTTTAGTAATGTGTCTAGATGTTTATCCGTATATTCCAGGGTTTCGGAGTCGGAGTCGGAGTCGGAGTCTACGAGTCGGAGTCGAGCAATTTTACTGGAGTCGGAGTCGGAGTCTGAGTCGAAAAAAATAACTCGACTCCGACTCCGGGCAAAATTTTTTCCACGTTATAGAAATATAACATTAAATTTGAAACAAGAACTTTTTTAAACTCATTATTTATTGAAATTAATGATTTTTCCAATCTCGAGGTCTTTTGTATTAATATTTCTTTATTTGTCGATATTTCGCAATCATTTAAATTGCATCTTCAGGATATTCTACAATAATTCATAAATGCAATTTAAATGATTGCGAAATATCGATAAATAAAGAAATATTAAAAAATATTACATTTTTGCAAACAAAAGTAAAGTTCTATGACAATCGAATTAAGACTGGACCTTTCGTCAGAAGTCTTACTGGTCTTCTCACAAAGGTCTATTGGTATTCTCATCTTGTCTTTTATGAGAAGTCATCCTTGTCTTCTATAAAAGACATTGTGATATATATGGGAAATCTTACTGAATACCCTGTGACACAAAATGGAAGTTAATATCTGGGGGAGGAAAATTCCTTTTGGGAATGAAAGCCCCAATTGAGAACCCCAATGGATCCCATAGCTGAAATTTCTGAGTCATGACATAATGTTTTTTTTTTTTTATTTGACCCCTATCAATCATTGAGAAAATAGTTTTATATCTCTGTTTGGAGATATTTTTTCATCATTTTTAGATGACATGTTTTCAGTTAAATGGAATGAGGAAACTTTCTGTCAAATATCCTAGCTCAGTTTCTTCCATGTCCTTTTTGTTCTTGAACCAAAAAAGTAAAACAAAATTAAAGTTTCTACAAAAATGTTCCACCGAAAATTATATGAAGAAATCGACATTGTCACGTTTTCATTGTCTTTTATCAGTTTTACCCGTTACTTTCTCAAAAAACAGTATGAAAACATGGCAATATCGATTTCTCGTCCTAGTGAACCGACCCTACTTGAAATGTTCCTAGCAACATTTTTGTAGAATATTTTCATGCACGAAATCTCATCGTTTGCTAATTTTTCAGTTCCAGAAAACATCCATCTGCCTACGTGCTGAGTGGTGTACACAATATATCTCAAATATTTCAATAAAATTATCCACACCACACCAAGTTCAAAATGTGAGGGTTTAATGGGTGATCCCTACTTATAAATTTCAGAAAAAAGTAGAAAGTATAAGTAGCATAGAATATGTGGTAAAATTTGTAAGTCGATCGGAACAATATTGCCACAGTATGAGCGTTGGATGGGAACAATTTATTTTATTTTGTATGCAGCATATAAACTGTGTTTTTCTCGCGATAGTTTTTGAGATAGAGTTTGCACCGCAAAATACTTTAATAAAAAAAGGATTCGTAGACGACCTCAAAACTTGGTAATATTTTTCTCTTTCAGATGAAGAAAAAAATCTGCCATAAAGTTAAGTAGTTTTTTCGGGAAAAAATCATGAAAAGTGGCTTTAATTGTGCTTTACAACTGGGGGTCTCCTTTTGAGGCTAAGCACAACAAATTCTTGGCTTACATCCAGTTTGAAACTTGGTCGTGAATTGCTTATAGTTTTTATTGCATGTAGTCCTTACGATTTGTATTGCCCCATCATTTTCAAATATTTTGAAGGCTTAAAGATTCTCTCATGCGGAAGAATTCCGTCCAGAATATACTCGTGCAAAAAAAGGAAAACCGAAAGAAAACTTTCTAACTTTGATATTTGTCAATGTAAGATTCGGCAGAAACAGTATTGATATGTTCGAATGTATTTGAACTAACACATTAGCCTATATAGGAAAAAATTACAATTTTGTGCACATTTTAATACTTTTTAAGTGGTATAGGAATTCACTCTCGGAGTCGACCCGGAGTCTGAGTCGGAGTCGGAGTCGTAAAAAAAACTCGCCTGGAGTCGGAGTCGGAGTCGAGCCGAAAATACCTCGACTCCGAAACCCTGGTATATTCAATTGAGAATAATTTCGCTGATCACAACATGATTGTTTGTACAGTAGAGTTAACAGAACCAATGATTCAAACTACTTATGAAAAACGTTGCTATATTAATTACGATGATGTCGGAAAATTCCTTGATATGCATTTATTGTTTGATGAAAGTATGACATGTTCTGTTTTAAGTAAGAATTTAATAGACATTTTTTCGACAGCGATAGATCAATGCACAACAATCTCTATGTCGCCTGTTAATAAAAAAAGAAAGATTAATCCGTGGATTAATGATGCTTTGGAACGTTTGATTGATTATAAAAATAATCTCTTATCTAAAAGAAGGAAGAATAGGCACAACAAGGAAATATCTGAAATACTTAAAAGAACGAGCAAAATTATAAAAAAGTGTAGTAGGTTTTTAATGGAAAATTATTATAAAAATAACTTAGAAAAATGCCGCGGTGACACAAAGAAAACGTGGAAATGTTTGAACAAACATTTAGGGAAACAGCGTACAACTGTACCTGAAATTGTTACAGAAAATGGAGTTGTTTTATCATTAAACCAAGATAAAGTTGAGTACTTAAATAAATTCTTCTCAGATTCAATAGATAAATTACGTTCGGGAGTAGCAAGTTATGCCGATGATAATATTAATGTTTTTGGAACTTTGGTTCCAACTAACAAAAGCTTTAATCTTGAACCAGTTTCCTCTGATGTCATAGAAAGTATAATGGAAAAGTTACAGAGACATAAAGCCCCTGTAGGCCTATTCTGTAACTTTTATCGACTAAAAAGTTGTTAAAATTTCTTTTGTTTTTGTAACAAAAACAAAACAAACAAATTAGATTGTTGTAAAATAAACAATGAGTAAAGTTGTTAAAAAGTTACAGAATAGGTACCCTGGTTTTGATAAAATTACTTCGAAATTACTGCTAACAAGGAAATATGCAGTAGCACAGATTCTTTCTAATATTTTTATCTCAATGACCAACGAGTCAATTTTTCCAGACATATTGAAAATGCAGAAGATAGTGCCAATTCCTAAATGCTCCAATACACAATCGATTCAAAATTATCGACCGATTAATACGCTTTCTACTATAAGCAAAGTCATTGAAAGTCAATCAACTGAGTGAATATCTTGAAAGTAATAAATTCATATATGAGCGTCAATATGGTTTTAAAAAGGGTTCAGGTACAAATGAATGTGTCGTAAATCTGATTGATTGTGTATGTAGTGGTGTTTTTTGATCTTTCGAAGGCATTCGAATTAGTTGATCATGATATTCTAATTCAAAAACTTAAAATTATTGGTTTTTCTCCCAACACACTTATGTCATTTAAGAGCTACTTGACCATGAGAAAACAATACGTACAAATTGAAGATGATACCAGCAGTATACGTCCAGTCTTATGTGGGGTTCCGCAAGGAAGTGCACTTGGACCTCTACTGTTCAAAATATATATAGATGATATTAAAAATATTAACTTTTACGGCAAATTATTTATGTTTGCTGATGATATCAGCTTAATTTACAACTACAATTATACGAGAGTATTACAAACACAAATCGAATATGATGCCTCCATACTTTGCGAATATTTGCGGATAAATAAACTCGTATTGAATTCAAATAAAACTAAATTTATACGTTTTCGACCGTATGCTTCTAAAAATGATGAGGTTGTGAGCATTCATGTGGATGGTAATGAGATTATTGAGTCGGACAGTGTAAAATATCTTGGAATGCACCTAAGAAGAAATTTGTTATGGGATGAGCACATCGGCAATCTTAAATCCATGATGGCATCGGGAATAGGAATATTGTATAAGTTTAAAAACAAATTTGGTGTTGATCTGGAAATGATGCTATACCAGTCTTTAATTCATTCGCGTTTAACGTATCTACCAATGATATATGCATCAAGGAATACGACAACCTTAAGATCTGTGCAGGCAGCTCAAAGCTCAGCATTGAAAATTGTTTTTAACCTTCCCCGAAGATTTGGTACAATTGAACTTTTTAAAAATTATGCTAAAAACATACTTCCAATAAAAGGTTTATACAAACAGCAAGTAAATATGTATGTATTTAAATGTTTGAGAGGGGTAGGATCACTAACTAATAACTTTATTACAAATTTAATTGTTACACAACGAATAACAAGGCAGTCAAGGAATTTAAACATCGCTCGTTGTCGCTTAGAACTTACTAAGCAACGCATCGCACATATTGGTCCCATGCAATATAACTTATTACCAGAAGAGCTAAAAGAAATCGTGGAATTTTCGAATTTTAAACGGAAGTTAAAGGATTACTTAATAGAAAATGTTGAAATACTTCTTCCATTGTAAATATCAAAAAACATAAAACTCCATTATTAGATAACATTTAATAAAATATTATTAAAATATATATATATTATTGTGTAATTATGAATTGATAATATTGTTAATATTGCCAGCTAGCCTCTACAAAGCCATTTGGGCGCTGAGGCATCTCAAAAAATATTTACAATAGTTTCAAGTAAATATTTTTTGAGAAATAAAGGATTATATTTAAAAAAAAAAAAACTGTATCCGTTCGTCCAATTCCAAATTGTACCAAACTTAGAACCATTTCGTACTCTTCGTACCCATAAGTAAGATTTTCGAAATCTACATCAATCCTTCACTTTAACAGTTATCTTAATTCCGAGTTTCAGGACTCCAGCTCTATCCGTTAAACCAAATCTCAATTGTACCAAATTTAGAACAATTTAGAATTTTCCTTCCTCAATCCAACAGGCCAACAATAGTTATAACTTCAAATTGCAGGATTCTACCGCCATCCGTTCATCTAAATCCAAATTGTACCAAATTTAGTACCAATTAATACTTTTCGTACCCATAAGTACGATTTTAAAAACTACTTGAATCCTACACTTCGACTGTAATTGTAATTCCAAATTTCAGGATTCCAGCTCTATTAATTCACCCAAAACCAAATTGTACGACATGTAGTACTTTTCTTACCCATAAGTACGACTTTCCAAAACCAACTGAATCCTACACTTCTTCAGTAATAATAATTCCAAATTTAAGGATTCCAGCTCTATCCGTTCACAAAAATCCATATTGTACCATATTTAGTACTTCTCTTAACCGTAAGTACGAATTTTCAAAACTTCCTCAATCCTACACTCCAACAGTAATTTTAATTCCAAATTCCAACCGTTTACTAAAATCCAAATTGTAACAAATTTTAGTATTTTCCGTACCCATAAGAATGAATTGCCACAACTCCCTCAGCCATACACTTCAACAGTAATTTTAATTCCGAATTTCAGGAGTCCAGTTCAATCTGTTCACTCAAATCCAAATTGTACCAAATTTAGTACTGCTCGTACCCATAAGTACGAATTTCCAAAACTTCCGCAATACCACACTCCAACAGTAGCCTTAATTCAAAACTTCAGTATTCCAGTTCTATTCGTTCACCCAAATACAAGTTGTACCAAATTAAGTACCATTTAGTGCTTTCCGTTCCCATAAGTACGAATTTCCAAATCTACCTCAATTATTCAGTCAAACAGTAATCTTAATTCCAAATTTTAGGATTCCAGCTCTATCCGTTCATCCAAATTGTACCAAATGTAGTACCACTTAGTACTTTTCGTATCCATAACTATGAATATCCAAAACTACCTCAGTATTAAACTCCAACAGTAATTTCAGCATCCCAACAGTAATTTTCGATTTTCAGGAATCAAGCGCTATCTGTTCACCCAAATCCAAATTGTACCAAATTTAGTGCCCATAAGTACGAATTTCCAAAACTACCTTAACAGTGGGATTAGTTATTTGATTTACATACGAGAGAGTTTTTAAATGTTTCTGTTGAATTCGCATGTAAACAAATTCACCGGTCAGATTTATTCTTGAGCTCGAATCGTCATAAAACTGGGCCAGAGTTCTTTGTTTCAATACAAAGAACTAATACTTTTTCACTGATGTGGATTTTTAAAAAAAAATATATTCCTTTCACCGACGCTGACGTGGATTTAAACGGACGTGGATTTTTAAGATAAATAACTTTTCCATCGACGTGCATTTTTTAAAAAAATATTATTTTCACTGAAGTAGATTTTTTAAAAATTACTTTTCTTAAGGACGTGAATTTTTTAAACAATATCTTAAAAAAATATTTTTTTAAGGACGTGGATTTTTAAAAGAATATGTTTTTTCACCCACGTGGATTTTTTAAAGGAATATCTTTTTAAATAATATTTTATTAAATAATATTTTTTCTTAAGGACGTGGATTTTTAAAAGGATATTTTTTTCCGACGTGGATTTTTAGGAGAATATTTTTTTACCGACGTCGATTTTTAAAAATATATGTTCTTTTTACCGACTTGGATTTTTAGAGGAATATTTTTTTACCGACGTGGATTTTTTAGAAGAATATTCTTTTTCCGACGTGGATCTTTAAAAAAAAAAATTTTCCTTAAGGACTTGGATTTTTTAAAAGAAAATTCTTTTACCGACGTGGATTTTTTAAAAGAAAATTCCTTTACCGACGTGGATTTTTCAAAAGAAAATTCTTTTACAGACGTGGATTTTTTAAAAGAAAATTCTTTTACCGACGTGGATTTTTCAAAAGAAAATTATTTTACAGACGTGGATTTTTTAAAAGAAAATTCTTTTACCGACGTGGATTTTTTAAAAGAAAATTCTTTTACCGACGTGGATTTTTTAAAAGAAAATTCTTTTACCGACGTGGATTTTTTAAAAGAAAATTCTTTTACCGACGTGGATTTTTTAAAAGAAAATTCCTTTACCGACGTGGATTTTTCAAAAGAAAATTCTTTTACAGACGTGGATTTTTTAAAAGAAAATTCTTTTACCGACGTGCATTTTTCAAAAGAAAATTATTTTACAGACGTGGATTTTTTAAAAGAAAATTCTTTTACCGACGTGGATTTTTTAAAAGAAAATTCTTTTACCGACGTGGATTTTTTAAAAGAAAATTCTTTTACCGACGTGGATTTTTTTAGAAGAAAATTCTTTTACCGACGTGGATTTTTTAAAAGAAAATTCTTTTACCGACGTGGATTTTTTAAAAGAAAATTCTTTTACCGACGTGGATTTTTTAAAAGAAAATTCTTTTACCGACGTGGATTTTTTAAAAGAAAATTCTTTTACCGACGTGGATTTTTTAAAAGAAAATTCTTTTACCGACGTGGATTTTTTAAAAGAAAATTCTTTTACCGACGTGGATTTTTTAAAAGAAAATTCTTTTACCGACGTGGATTTTTTAAAAGAAAATTCTTTTACCGACGTGGATTTTTTAAAAGAAAATTCTTTTACCGACGTGGATTTTTTAAAAGAAAATTCTTTTACCGACGTGGATTTTTTAAAAGAAAATTCTTTTACCGACGTGGATTTTTTAAAAGAAAATTCTTTTACCGACGTGGATTTTTTAAAAGAAAATTCTTTTACCGACGTGAATTTTTTAAAAGAAAATTCTTTTACCGACGTGGATTTTTTAAAAGAAAATTCTTTTACCGACGTGGATTTTTTAAAAGAAAATTCTTTTACCGACGTGGATTTTTTAAAAGAAAATTCTTTTACCGACGTGGATTTTTTAAAAGAAAATTCTTTTACCGACGTGGATTTTTTAAAAGAAAATTCTTTTACCGACGTGGATTTTTTAAAAGAAAATTCTTTTACCGACGTGGATTTTTTAAAAGAAAATTCTTTTACCGACGTGGATTTTTTAAAAGAAAATTCTTTTACCGACGTGGATTTTTTAAAAGAAAATTCTTTTACCGACGTGGATTTTTTAAAAGAAAATTCTTTTACCGACGTGGATTTTTTAAAAGAAAATTCTTTTACCGACGTGGATTTTTTAAAAGAAAATTCTTTTACCGACGTGGATTTTTTAAAAGAAAATTCTTTTACCGACGTGGATTTTTTAAAAGAAAATTCTTTTACCGACGTGGATTTTTTAAAAGAAAATTCTTTTACCGACGTGGATTTTTTAAAAGAAAATTCTTTTACCGACGTGGATTTTTTAAAAGAAAATTCTTTTACCGACGTGGATTTTTTAAAAGAAAATTCTTTTACCGACGTGAATTTTTTAAAAGAAAATTCTTTTACCGACGTGGATTTTTTAAAAGAAAATTCTTTTACCGACGTGGATTTTTTAAAAGAAAATTCTTTTACCGACGTGGATTTTTTAAAAGAAAATTCTTTTACCGACGTGAATTTTTTAAAAGAAAATTCTTTTACCGACGTGGATTTTTTAAAAGAAAATTCTTTTACCGACATGGTTTTTTTAAAAGAAAATTCTTTTACCGACGTGGATTTTTTAAAAGAAAATTCTTTTACCGACGTGAATTTTTTAAAAGAAAATTCTTTTACCGACGTGGATTTTTTAAAAGAAAATTCTTTTACCGACGTGGATTTTTTAAAAGAAAATTCTTTTACCGACGTGGATTTTTTAAAAGAAAATTCTTTTACCGACGTGGATTTTTTAAAAGAAAATTCTTTTACCGACGTGGATTTTTTAAAAGAAAATTCTTTTACCGACGTGGATTTTTAAAAGAAAATTCTTTTACCGACGTGGATTTTTTAAAAGAAAATTCTTTTACCGACGTGGATTTTTTAAAAGAAAATTCTTTTACCGACGTGGATTTTTTTAAAGAAAATTCTTTTACCGACGTGAATTTTTTAAAAGAAAATTATTTTACTGACGTGGATTTTTTAAAAGAAAATTATTTTACTGACGTGGATTTTTTAAAAGAAAATTATTTTACTGACGTGGATTTTTTAAAAGAAAATTATTTTACTGACGTGGATTTTTTAAAAGAAAATTCTTTTACCGACGTGGATTTTTTAAAAGAAAATTCTTTTACCGACGTGGATTTTTTAAAAGAAAATTCTTTTACCGACGTGGATTTTTTAAAAGAAAATTCTTTTACCGACGTGAATTTTTTAAAAGAAAATTCTTTTACCGACGTGGATTTTTTAAAAGAAAATTCTTTTACCGACGTGGTTTTTTTAAAAGAAAATTCTTTTACCGACGTGGATTTTTTAAAAGAAAATTCTTTTACCGACGTGGATGTTTTAAAAGAAAATTCTTTTACCGACGTGGATTTTTTAAAAGAAAATTCTTTTACCGACGTGAATTTTTTAAAAGAAAATTCTTTTACCGACGTGAATTTTTTAAAAGAAAATTCTTTTACCGACGTGGATTTTTTAAAAGAAAATTATTTTACCGACGTGGATTTTTTAAAAGAAAATTCTTTTACCGACGTGGATTTTTTAAAAGAAAATTCTTTTACCGACGTGGATTTTTTAAAAGAAAATTCTTTTACCGACGTGGATTTTTTAAAAGAAAATTCTTTTACCGACGTGGATTTTTTAAAAGAAAATTCTTTTACCGACGTGGATTTTTTAAAAGAAAATTCTTTTACCGACGTGGATTTTTTAAAAGAAAATTATTTTACTGACGTGGATTTTTTAAAAGAAAATTATTTTACTGACGTGGATTTTTTAAAAGAAAATTATTTTACTGACGTGGATTTTTTAAAAGAAAATTATTTTACCGACGTGGATTTTTTAAAAGAAAATTCTTTTACCGACGTGGATTTTTTAAAAGAAAATTCTTTTACCGACGTGGATTTTTTAGAAGAAAATTCTTTTACCGACGTGGATTTTTTAAAAGAAAATTATTTTACCGACGTGGATTTTTTAAAAGAAAATTATTTTACCGACGTGGATTTTTTAAAAGAAAATTCTTTTACCGACGTGGATTTTTTAAAAGAAAATTCTTTTACCGACGTGGATTTTTTAAAAGAAAATTCTTTTACCGACGTGGATTTTTTAAAAGAAAATTCTTTTACCGACGTGGATTTTTTAAAAGAAAATTCTTTTACCGACGTGGATTTTTTAAAAGAAAATTCTTTTACCGACGTGGATTTTTTAAAAGAAAATTCTTTTACCGACGTGGATTTTTTAAAAGAAAATTCTTTTACCGACGTGGATTTTTTAAAAGAATATTTTTTTACCGACGTGGATTTTTTAAAAGAAAATTCTTTTACCGACGTGGATTTTTTAAAAGAAAATACTTTTACCGACGTGGATTTTTTAAAAGAAAATTCTTTTACCGACGTGGATTTTTTAAAAGAAAATTCTTTTACCGACGTGGATTTTTTAAAAGAAAATTCTTTTACCGACGTGGATTTTTTAAAAAATATTTTCCTTAAGGACGTGGATTTTTTAAAAAATATTTTCCTTAAGGACGTGGATTTTTTAAAAAATATTTTCCTTAAGGACGTGGATTTTTTAAAAAATATTTTCCTTAAGGACGTGGATTTTTTAAGAGAATATTTTTTTACCGACGTCGATTTTTAATAAGACGTTTTTTTACCAACTTGGATTTTTTAAAAGACGTTTTTTTTACCGACTTGGATTTTTTAAAAGAATAATTTTTTACCAACTTGGATTTTTTAAAAGAATAATTTTTTACCGACTTGGATTTTTTAAAAGAATAATCTTTTACCGACGTACAATGGTTCAAGAAACGATTTTCCTGGCCAAAAATCAGATATTAAATTTCTATATGGGATTCGATAGTAAACATATTGAAACTAAGGAAACCAAAAAATTGGGTCAAAATATTGGAAGGTGCGGGCGTGGGGTGCCCCTAAAGACGAACATTTTTCCCATGTTTGAGAAATACGTAATTTTTGAAAACTTCTGGAGAAAGAAATTGCTATTTCTCGGAAACTATAACATATATTGCATTCGCTGTTTTTTGTTAGGTAGGTAGAATTGTGGCCTTTAAAAATTAAACAAATTACTGTGGCGTTTACACAACATGAGCTATTTTACTTTTCCTCAGGTACTAAATTTTATGAAATTCCAAATTTAGTGGACTAGAACTTTTGTGGAACAACATGGAACAATGTTCTGTTTCCACAGAAATATGCCAGAGAGTTTCCTCTTTCAGCCCATTTATACTTTTGTTCCCGTCATGTTACGTCCGTTTAACACTTTTTTAAATTTATTGAAATTACATGGGTAAAAATGTGTGTTTTTCCATAAAAATTCCCATATGAAATAAAGCTTTTTTACACAAATTGTATATTTTTATGTGAAAAATTTGTGAAAAAAATTTTAATTTTTTTTTTTCGAAAAACTTTTTTATTAATTTTTTTTTTTGGTATTTTTATAATTTATTTATTGGCGTTTGACCTTCTTTAATATATAAGAAGATAAAAAGACACAAAAACACTGATATTTTGATGAAAAATAGTAAAAAATTCAAAAGTTTAAATTTGACATTGAATTCCTCTGCAACTACCCTACTGAATTTGTGTTATCTGTCTAACAAAAAAAGAATTGTGAAAATATCTTTATCCGTTCAAAAGTTACAGAATTTTGACCAGGAAAAAACTATTCTGAACCACTGTGCGACGTGCCTTTTTTAAAAAAATATTTTTTTACGGAACTGAATTTTCGATTGTTTGAGTGGAGTATTTGAATTTTTTTGAATTTTTTAAAAAATATTTTCCTTTAGGACTTGTGTTTTTTAAAAGAATAGTTTTTTTCACCTACTTGGATTCTTTAAAAGAAAATTTTTTTAAAAAAATATTTTTTTTTCACCATATTGGATTTTTTTCAACTACGTGGATTTTTTAAACGAATTTTTTTTTACCAACGTGGGAACGTGAGAACGTGGTTTAAAAAATCCTTTTTTGAGGATTTTAGATTTTAACAGAAATATTTTTCAAGAAAGTGGATATATAAAAAAATATTTTTGACGTGGAAATGATTATTATCAGATTAAAGCAAAATTTTTCAAGGACGTGAGTTTAAAACTAATTTTTCTAGGATTTTAAAAGAAAATGATCTTTCAAGGACGTGGATTTTTAAGATATATGTTTTAGTGAATTTTAAAAAAATTAAGGACATGGAGTAAAAAATAATTTTCAAGGACGTGTATTAAAAAAACATTTTTCAAGGACATGAATTAAAAAAAATCAAGAACTTGAATTATAAAAAAGCTATTGTTTAATGACAATGATTAAAAAAATAATTCTTTCAAAGAAGTGGATTGAAAACAACAACAAGGACGTGGATTTCAGAACAATAAAGTCAAGGACGTCGATTTCTAATAAATGTCTATTAATGGTAGTGTGTTTAAAACATATATTTATTTTTTTATTTTATTAATATTTTTTTTTTTTTTTGTGAGGATATAGATTAAAAAATATTTGTCTTAGGTCTTGCACTTAAAAAAATATTTTTCTTACGACATGAACTTAAAACAAAAATAAACAAGTAAGAAAAGTCTATAGTCGGACGGAGCCGACCATGGGATACCCTATACCACTATCCCTGGACAATCGCTCTCCACGGAACTTCTTTTCAATGATTGTGAAAATTTAATTATCAAATATCAGAGATGTAATGTATAATACTTATGACCAAAACCAAAAAGTTATCTAGCATGACAAAGACATTTTTGTAGCAGGAAAGGAAAATTTAGTTCACACAAACTAAAATGTAATGAAACTCACTTATGTAGTACTACTACTTCCGTTGTTTAACCGCTACGTTATTGAAATTTTTACCAATTTCACACAAAAGTTTCAGTCCATTTAACCCGCTAAGTATTATCTGATCTTCACGTTGGTTTGTACCCTTCTGCTTTATCATAAACTCAAACTTTGTTTAAAATTTTGCGGGTTATTATTTTGACCTACGGAGCCGCTACAAAATTGGTTAAAATTTCGTTTTTGGTCCATTTCATTCCCTGAACATTTCACGATCATCAGCAAAAAATAATCATTTCTATTCTGGCCCGAACCCAACCTCCTTAAAAAATTCGTTACAATCGGTCCATAATTGCGGCCTAAAGCTTGTTTACAATTTTTAATGGACGGACACACATCGCTAAATCGCTTTATCTCGTCGAGATATGAATTTTGGCATACCAACTAAGGGGTCTAGGACGAATATTTCGTGGTGTTACATAAACTTTTGGAGAGACAATATGTAGCATGAGATAAAAATGTGGTTCTCTACACAGAACCCATTATATATTAGGCATTAGCCCCGTTATCTAGCAAGCACTTATTTTAATTTACATCAGAGGAAAGGTCAGTAGTTTTTTTCCATATGTAGGCTACTTTGCGAAATATATATGTCCTCAAGGAATTAAAATATCGACCAAAAATACAAATTTTATATTTTTCATACAAAAGTAATGGTCCATTTCACCCGCTAAAGAATATCAGATCATCATTCAAAATTGTAGGCATCTTTTTCGACCTATACTCTTACCCGGTGCAAATGTCGTGACTATTGATGTATAATTGCGACTTCTAGCGAGTGTATTATTACACTACAAACAAATAACGGACTATATTAGGCTGTAACTCTGTTATCTGATCATGCACACCAACATAATTGGCATCAATTGAAAGGTCAAGCGTTCCACTTTCAAGTATATCTCACTTGCCTGGAATGTCACTTCCAGGAATTAAGATATAGGCTGTATATTAAAAATTTTCACAATTTTCACACAGAAGTTTTGGTCCATTTAACCCTCTAAATATTATCCGATCGCCATCTCAAATTGCAAGCTTCTTCTTTGTGATATACTCTTTCCTTATTTAAAATTACGCGTTGATCGGACTATTATTGAGACCTACAGAGCCGCTAGAAAATTGGATAAATATTATGTTTTTGGTCCATTTCACCCGCTAAACATTTCACGATCATCACCAATAAGAATATGGATCTATTCTGATCTGAACCCGACCTCCATACAAAATTTCGTGACGATCGGTCCATAATTGCGGCCTGGAGCGTGTTTACAATTTATAATGGACAGACGGACGGACGGACGGACGGACGGAAGGACGGACGGACACACATCTCAAAATCGCTTTATCTCGTCGAGATATGAAGATTGGTATACCACATTGGGGGTCTCCGACGAATATTTCGCGGTGTTACATGAATTTTTACCAAAACAAACTTATAATACCCTTTTCCACATTGTGGTATAGGGTATAAAAACAAAATATATTATTTTTCTGAACAAAAACAGGACAAATGCACAAAACGACCACGAAAACGCGACAAAATCGATTTGTTGTCAAGGAGAGCCGTACCTAAAATTTTCTGGCCGACATTTTTGCAGAACATTTCGAAGCTGAAAAACGTCATCTTGTGGTACTTTTATAGCGGCTCTTAAAATAAAGGACGAAAAGGACATTGAAGGAAGCGAGCTAGAAGGTCGAAGTGCTCTACGAAAATAATCCTCATTCGATTTGACTGAAGACATGTCATCTTAAATATAAGGCTAAATAACAGCGAACAATGATATAACGTTGACTCCAGATGGCTTTTGGGGTGTCCAGCAAAATATTCATCACGCCATATCGCGAAAGTTCGACTCACGGCGAATCTGTCCTTCGGGGTTCTGTATATACTCACCAAGGGCTTTCATCTCCAATAGGAATTTTCCACCCCCCAAAATTTCGGTTCACAGTGTTATTATTATATTTGAATTTCTATTCGTTATTAGCTATTTCTATCGGTATAAAATATGGATATAACCACAATGAACTATTTTCGCAATGGCCTGAAAAAAATTGTGGTGTAGGGTATCACATGGTCGGCCCCGTCCGACTATAACCTTTGCTTACTTGTTTTTAACTAATAATTGGTTTGCTCCTTCCCAACATACCTGAAACACACACTCTCTGTCATCGGGTGAAAAAAATCCTTGTATTGTTGTGATGTATGTGCATTTGGGCGGTTAAAGAAACCCATGCTCTAGTGTTTGTTGGAATTTCTCGATGTACATAACCCCAGACATGAGGCTCAACAAACATTACCTATTACAGGAATAAATATAGAAACTTTTTCATATATAGAACCAAATGCAACTTACCATAATCCCCTTCTTAAGTTGTGTTGTTGTTGGTGAATGCCAAGCTTCATGGATGTGTATGGCAACCCTTAAACCAGTTGAGGGACCTATGCCCGCCGAACGTCTGGGATAGTAAGGGTCTTCTTGGGCTCTTCGGGCACCCAACTCACCTTCAATGGTATTGAAAGCCAAACACATGCCTTTTTGGGAACGTCGGGGCGTAAAGATTTCACAACAATCATAGCTAACATTATGCCACGAACAATCCGAAAATATTTCATCACATTTCCAGGCCATAAATTCAACAGCCTGTGTGAAATTAATGTAATTTAAATCATACAAAAGCTTCTGGGGGAATAATTCGTAGAGATTCCGCAACATATCTAAACGATTAAATCGTAGGTTATCGTAAGCATTGAGGGTTTCCACAAACACCTGTTCGTATTCTGGGGTTTGGTGTTGCGGCTGTATAAATTCCACCTTAGCCTCTTCGTAACGTTGCCAATTTAAACGATTCAAATTACAAATTGTAACATCGGCAAAGGGTATCTTATATATGGGATAATGCAGTTCTGCAATGACAGTTTCGAAGGGTTTATAGCGACAAATGTAGATAATGTTCCATGCAATGATGCTAAAGAAGATAATTGATATTATCCAACCGGTTATGAGAAAAATTCTAGAATGTGAAGGAAGTAAGTTTTACATTTAAAGCTGGTAGTAGTCGTTGGATATTCTTCTAGCTTACCTTTGTAAGAGCTTTGTAGATTTTGAAAATATATCTGCAACCCCATGTACTGTGGATATTCTAAGCAAATCGTTGCATATATCCTCTACAAGTTTGGCCACACCAATTTTTCCATTTTTCTCCTCAATTCGTTTTGCATACTTTTCCCTCAGCTGCATTTTTTGTTGATGTGAACTTTCTACTTTATAGCTTTCGAGTGAACTGTCTGTCCACAGTCTCCATGCCAGATATTCGTGATTGTTTAATTGTGCAAAATGTGTTTGTTGGTGTGTGCTTGTGACATGTGACATGTGTCATTTGTGGGTGCTAACAATCAAATAATTTAAATCAGCCTAATAATTATTTCTTTAAGTTCTTATTTTTTGCAACCTTTTGTTACCAACAAGCGCCAATGCGGAGTGCATAGAGTAAAAAAGACAGGTAAATTGTACTCTACGTTCTGTGATTTCAGTCAGTAAACGTATTGGCTTACCCTAGCAAAAATATATTTTAATTCAGAATGTGCTAAAAAATTTGGGTCAAGCGGCTTTTAAGATTACCAAATAACACAACATCTAGTCTTGAACTGTCTTGAAATGAATTGAAATGTCTTGACTCAAAAAATTGCAAATCAACTACTTTATGAAGGTCCCATATCTATTGTACCTTTATGACCTCTATCTGGGTTGATCTGTAGATGAAGGAATAACGAATGAAAGATGAAAACTTCTAAAATTTTCCTACGAACTCTTTATATTATCCATCTGTCTTCCTTAGAGCATGTAGGGCATCGATAGTTGTTAATTGTAGCATTTGACACTTTGAATTTTAAATGACATACATATGTCGAATATGTTTTGCATTATCTGCCAGCTTGTAAGCCTCATACATACTACGGTGGATACATTGTAAACTTATATCTGAACAAATCAAATGAACAAAAAACAAACCGTCAAAAGTTATTTTAACATGCAATGCGATTAACACCAGTAAACATGTCCTTGCCACACGATTGTCTGTAAAAACTGTGTGTAAATATCATTCAAAATAATGTCAAGGTATTAAGTTCAATGATTTATGCTCAGGGGAATCCTCCACGCACATTAATAAACACTAAATTGTTTGGTTAAGAAACAAAACTAAATGGAAGATAAACAAATCAAGTTAACGGTTTCTATTTGTTAACATTGAATGGGTAAAGGGAAAGAGAGGTTGGTCATTGAAAAGACAAATATTCAGGGACCAACAGCAAAGAAACGTGGATTTGAAAAAAAAAAATAATTTTTTTCAGAAACGTGGATCTTTAAAAAATATATTTTTTAAGACATGTGGACTTTTAAACAATTATATTTTAAGAAAGGTGGATTTTTTAAACTTTTAAAAAATATTTTTTAAGACATGTGGACTTTTAAAAAAATTATATTTTAAGAAACGTGGATTTTTTAGAAATTATTTTTAAGAAATGTAGATTTTTTAAAAATTACTTTTTAAAGAAATGCAGATTTTTTAAAAATTACTTTTTAAGAGACGAGGATTTTTTAAAAATTACTTTTTTTAAGAAACGTGAATTTTTTAAAATTATTGTTTTAATAAACGTTTTTGTTTTAAAATTTTTATCTTAGAAATGTGGATTTTTTAAAAAAAATATATTTTTCAGATAGTTGGATTTTTTAAAAATATATTTTTCAAAAAAGTGGATTTGTTTAAATCAGTTTTTCAGAAACGTGGACTTGGTAGAAAATACTTTTTGAGAAAGGTGGATATTTTAGAAATATTTCTTAGAAACGTGGATTGAAAAAAAATAAGAAAGGTGGACTTTTTAAAAATTATTTTTTAAGAAACTTGAATTTTTTAAAAACTATTTTTTAAGAAACGTGTATAAAAAAATTTAAGAAACGTGATTTTTTATTTTTTTTTTAAGAAACGTGTATTTAAAAAACAAAAAATAAAAAACGTGGATTTTTTAAAAATTATTTATTTAAGAAATGTGGATTTTTAGACATTATATTTTAAGAAACGTGGGTGTGTTAAAAATTACTTTTTAAGAAACGTGTATTTTTTAAAAATAAGAAACGTGGATGTTTTGAAATTTATTTTTTAAGAAATGTGGATTTTTTAGAAATTATTTTTAAGAAACGTGGATGTTTTAAAAATTATTTTTTAATAAACGTGGACTTTTTAAAAATTATTTTTTAAGAGACGAGGATTTTTTAAAAATATTTTTTTTTAAAAACGTGAATTTTTTAAAATTTTTGTTTTAATAAACGTGTTTGTTTTATAATTATTATTTTAGAAATGTGGATTTTCTAAAATATATTTTTCAGATATGTGGATTTTTTAAAAATAAATTTTTTTAGAAACGTGGATTAAAAAAAATATTTCAGAAACGTGCATATTTAAAAATTATTTTTAAGGAACATGGATTTTTAAAAATGATTTTTTTGAAACATGAATATTTTAATTTTTTTATGAACCGAATTTTAACGAATTTTTCAAAGATTCTACTTTTCTTAAAAAATAATTTTTAAGAAATCCACGTTTCTTTAAGTATTTTTTAAAATTTAATTTGAAAAACAATTGTTAAAAAACTTTCTTTATTAAAAAATATAATTTAAGAAATCCACTTTTCTTAAAAAGTATTTTTTAAAATTTTATTTAAAAAACAATTGTTAAAAAACTTTCTTTATTAAAAAATACTATTTAAAAAATTCACGTTTCTTTAAAAAGAATTTTTAAAATTTAATTTAAAAAAAAAATAAAAAACATCTTTCTTAAAAAATCTTAAAAAATAATTTTCAAAAAATCCTTGTTAATTAAAAAATATTTAAAAAATCCTCGTTTCTTAAAAAATTATTTTTAAAATTTAATTTCAAAAAAAAAACTTAAAAAATAATTTATAATAAAATCAATTTTTCTTTAAACACAATATTTAAAAAATCCACGTTTCTTAAAAAATTATTTTTAAAATTTAATTTCAAAAAATAATTAAAAAAACATCTTTCTTAAAAAAATCTTAAAAAAATACAATGCTTCTTAAAAAAGAATTTTTTAAAAAATCCTTGTTTATTAAAAATATTTTTTTTTTTAGAAACGTGGATTAAAAAAGATATATTTCAGAAACGTGAATATTTAAAAATTATTTTTAAGAAACATGGATTTAAAAAAAAAGTATTTTTTAAGAAAGATTGATTTTATGGATTTTATTGAAAGTATTCTTAAAAATTATTTTTTAAGAAGTGTGGTAATTTTTTTAAGATTTTTTTAAGAAACATGTTTTTTAATTTTTTTTTTGAAATTAAATTTTAGAAATTATTTTTTAAGAAACGTGGATTTTTTAAATATTTTTTTAATAACGAAAGGTTTTTAACTATTGTTTTTTAAATAAAATTTTAAAAAATACTTTTTAAAAAACGTGGATTTCTTAAAAACTATTTTGTAAGAAAAGTAGAATCTTAGAAAAATTATTTTTTAAGAAACGTGTTTTTTTTTTTTAAATTATTTTGTAAGAAAAGTAGAATCTTTGAAAAATTATTTTTTAAGAAACTTGTTTTTTTTAAAGATTATTTTTTAAGAAACGTGGATCTTTTTAAAATTATTTTTTAGGAAACGTGAATTTTTTTAAAACTATTTTTTAGGAAACGCGAATTTTCTAAATTATTTTTTAAGAAACGTTGGCTTTTTGAAAATTATTTTTTAAGAAACATGGTTTTTTAAAAAATATTTTTAAAGAATGAGGATTTTTAAAAAAATATTTCCTAAGAAACGCGGAGTTAAAAAAACAAGTAAAAAAAGCATTAAGTTCGGCCGGGCCGAACTTTTCATACCCTCCACCATAAAATATTCTGAACTAAAATGAAATAATTACTTTATATTCCTGTCCCCAACTTTAAGTGGGTACGTTAAAATGTCAGATAATGTTTATGTACATTTATGCTTCATTCGGGAGGCCCTTTTTTATGGTGCCTATATCTAACTATGTATGTTGACAATTTTTGGTGGGCTAGAAATTGGGAGGTACTGTTATATAGGGGTTATAATAAAACATGGGCCTATGTTGACATTTTTTGATGGGAGCCTTTAATGTCAAATAACTCCTAATTCGGTTAAAAAATTTAGCTAGAATCTTCAAAATATCGAAAATCGGTACATAACGTGGGAACTTCAAATGTCATTAACAGCTAGTTCGGAGGTATCTGGGCTATACGAAAATATGAACTTAAATGAACCGTTATATGGGGGCTATACCAAAACGTGGACCTATGTCTACAAGTTTTGTCATATAAGTTTATTGACATTTAAGAACTTTAAATGTCAAATTATAGCTACATCGGTCTGAAAATGTAGCTACAAACGTCAAAACACCGCAAATCGGGGGTACCGTTATATGGGGGCTATACCAAAACGTGGACCTATGTCCACAAGTTTTGTTATATAAGTTTATTGACACTTAAGAACCCTAAGTGTCAAAATATAGCTAAATCGATCTGAAAATGTAGCTAAAACTGTCAAAATACCGTAAATCGGGGGGTACCGTTATATGGGGGTTATACCGAAACGTGGACCTATGTCCACAACTTTTGTTATATAAGTTTATTGACACTTAAGAACCCTAAAGGTCAAATTATAGCTACATCGGTCTGAAAATGTAGCTAAAAACGTCAAAATACCGCAAATCGGAGGGTACCGTTATATGGGGGCTATACCAAAACGTGGACCTATGTCCACAACTTTTGTTATATAAGTTTATTGACACTTAAGAACCCTAAATGTCAAATTATAGCTATATCGGTCTGAAAATGTAGCTAAA
Source organism: Musca autumnalis (assembly GCF_047663935.1). Lineage (NCBI taxonomy): Eukaryota > Metazoa > Arthropoda > Insecta > Diptera > Muscidae > Musca > Musca autumnalis. Next base: position 29,314,116 of record NW_027411755.1, read on the forward strand.
AACATCAAAACACCGTAAATCGGGGGGCACCGTTATATGGGGGCTATACCAAAACGGGGACCTATGTCCACAACTTTTGTTATATAAGTTTATTGACACTTAAGAACCCTAAATGTCAAATTATAGCCAAATCGGTCTGAAAATGTAGCTGAAAACGTCAAAATATCGTAAATCGGGGGGTACCGTTATATGGGGGCTATACCAAAACGTGGACCGATATATCCCATCTTCGAACTTGATCTTCCGACGGCTAAAAAAATGGTATTCCCCATTTTTCAGCGAAATCGGTCAACAAATGCGACCTGTATATTGCGAACGGACGGACGGACGGACGGACGGACATGCATAAATCGACTCAGAAAGTGATTCTATGTATATCCCTAGAAGGAACTATGGGTCTATCTCGCTTCCTTTTGTATGTTACATACAAATGCACTAACACATAATACCCCTTACCACATAGTGGTGTAGGGTATAATAATTAAAAAAGTGGATTTTTAAAAAATTATTTTTTAAGAAACGTGAGTCTTTTGGAAATTATTTTTTAAGAAACATGAGTTTATAAGAATTATTTTTTAAAAAACGTGGATTTCTAAAATTTTTTTAAGAAACGTGAATTTTTAAAATTTATTTTTTAAGAAACGTAAATTTTTAAAAAATTATTTTATAAGAAACGTGAATTTTTTAAAAATTATTTATTATGAAAAGTGGATTTTTTAAAAATTATTTTTTAAGAAACGTGGATTTTTTAGAAATTATTTTTTAAGAAACGTGGATTTTTTAGAAATTATTTTTAATTTTAAAAATAATTTTTAAGAAATGTGGATTTTTTTAAAGTTACTTTTTAGGTAATTGGATTTTGTAAAAAATATTTTTTAAGAAACTTGGATTTTCAAAAAATTTCTTCTTAAGAACCGTGAATTTTTAAAAAATATTTCTTAAGAAACGTATATTTTTTTAAAAAATAATTTTTAAGAAACATGGATTTAAAAAAATTCTTAAGAAACGTGGATTTTTTAAAAATATTTCTTAAGAAACGTCGGGTTTCTATAAATTTTTTTTGATAAGTGGATGTTTAGAAACGAAAAAACAATAAAAATTCAGAAACGTGGCTTTTTTAAAAACTTTTTTGGAAACGTGGATTTTTAAAAAAATATTTTTTCAAAAAAGTGGATTTTTCAAAACAATATTTGTTCAGATACGTGGATTTTTTAAAACATATATCAGAAATGAAGATTCTGTTAAAAACATTTTTTCAGAAATGAAGATTCTTTTAAAAAATAGTTTTTCGGTAAAATTTAATAACAAATATTTTTTTCAGCAACGTGGATTGTTTAAAAAAATGTTTTCAGAAACATGGATTTTTCAAAAAAAAAAAAATATTTTTTTCAGAAACGTGGATTTTTCAAATATATTTTTCCAGAAACGTGGATTTTTCAAAAAATATTTTTTCCGAAACGTTGATATTTCAAAAAAATTTTTTTTTTCAGAAACGTGAATTTTTTCAGAAAAAAAAATATTTTTTCCGAAACGTTATATTTAAAAAAAAAAATTCAGAAACGTGCATTTTTTCAAAAAATATTTTTTTCAGAAACGTGAATTTTTTCAAAAAAAAAAAAAAAAAATAATAATAATAAAAATATTTTTCCAGAAGCATGTATTTCTTAAATATAGATTTTTTTAAAAATATTTTTTTTGGGTTTAATAAATTCAGAAGCGCTGTTTTTTGAAGAAATATTTTTTAGAAATGTGGATTTTTTAAAAATATTTTTTTTTTGGATTAAAAAAATATAAACGTTGCATTTTAAGAAATATTCTTTTTCAGAAACGTGAATTTTTTTAAACAGAAACGTGGGTTTTTTAAATATTTTTTCAGAAATGTGGATTTTTTTTAAAACATTTTTTTAGAAACGTGGATTTTTAAAAATGTTTTTCAGGAACGTGTATTTTTTGAAAATGTATTTTTCAGAGACGTGGATTTTTTAAAAATATTTTTTTCAGTAACATGGATTTTTTTCAAAAAAATATTGGATATTGGTTTCTTCAGAAAAAAGTTATTTAAAGATTCCCATTTTGTTTGGATTCTTGAACAAGTTCTTTAAAAAATCCACATTTTGTTTGGAATTTTCAAAAAATATTCTTTAAAAACCCCACGTGTTGTTTGTTGGATTCTTGAAAAAATTTCTTTAAAAAATCCACGTTTTGTTTGGATTCTTAAAAAAATATTCTTTAAAAACCCCACGTGTTGTTTGTTGGATTCTTGAAAAAATTTCTTTAAAAAATCCACGTTTTGTTTGGATTCTTAAAAAAATATTCATTTAAAAATCACCGTTTTGTTTGCTTTCTTGAAAAAATAATCTTTAAAAAATCCACGTTTTGTGTGGAAGCTTGAAAAATATTCTTTTAAAAATCCAGATTTTGCTTGGGTGCTTAAAAAATCCACGTTTTGTGTAGGTGCTTGAAAAAATATTCTTTAAAAAATTCGAGTTTTGTTTGGGTGCTTGAAAAATAATTCTTAAAAAAATCCACGTTTTGTTTGGGTGCTTGAAAAATAATTCTTAAAAAATCCACGTTTTGTTTGTGTGCTTGAAAAAACATTCTTAAAAAATTTAAATTTTGTTTGGGTGCTTGAACAAATATTCTTAAAAAATCCACGTTTTGTTTGAGAGTTTGAAAAATATTTTTAAAAAATCCGAGTTTTGTTTGGTTGCTGGAAAAATAATTCTTAAAAAAAACTCCACGTTCCCTTTGGGTACTTGAAAATATGTTCTTAAAAAAATTCATGTTCTGTTTGGGTGCTTAAAAAAACATTCTCGGAGCTGTGAAAAAATATTATAAAATAAAAATATTTATGAAACAAATTTCTGTTGTCCTGTGTTATCAAAAGTCAAATCAGAGATTAGCTTATTTGCATAGAGAGGAAACAGTCATAGAAAAGCCGATGGTCATCTAACCACTTTTGTGTGACCATAAACTTCAACTCACAAATGTTAATTGACTGGCTTTTGACTGATTAGGTTAGTAACAATTTGGCTAGAGGCCAAAAAGGACATGTATTTAGCCTTGGATATTAACAACCGCAAGACGTAGACGTAGTGTAGTTTAGAAGGTTCGCTTGTAATGTTATGGCCATAATGGCTTACCCGGATTTTAAGCCAGCCCAACCAGAAGCCATTCGTCGATTAAATCAAAAATTTCAACGTCGAGATTCACAAAATCGGGTGTATGCCAGTCGTAAGGAGTATCTGTTGAAGCTAAAAGATGATTTATTGGAGTTATTGGCGATCTTCAGTGAGAAGACCACCGTACATGGTATGGGAAGGTTATTCAATCGAAATGCCAATAAATATGAGAGGTAAGTGAGAAGAAAAGCAGTTAAAAACAATGCAATTAATACATGTTTTTGAGAAACTTTAAGAAGTCAACTAATTTCAAAAATTTTTATAATGAAGATATGTAAAATAATAATTTGAATTTCAAAGGGGATATAGAAGGATACTATCATCATTAGAAGATCTCTAACAGTTATATTGCCAAAAATGGAGTAACCAAGGATGCTCTCTATAGCATTTAAATGTCTTTGCAAAAAAAAACAAAAGGCTCCTGTCCCATATATCTAACTAACCCTGTACCCCAGTTATTAGTACAAGACCAGATTTCCTATTAACAGCATTTTACACTAACATGTCAAATGTTAATGGTAACAACTATTTATAAAAATAATATTTTATCACGCAAGCTAACACGTGGTTTTGCAAGATTGTTGCATGTTAATTTTAAAGAGCCCTTTTCTGCAAATATCAACATTAATTTAGAAGGTAATTTGCACAGGTTGAAGTATATTTAGAATAAATGATGACAAATTAAATGCAGTTAACATTTAAGGGCCAGACAATGTGGTGGATTGGTAATACAAACCTTGGTTCAGAAACAGGACAACTGTTGGTGAATAAACATCGTCGGGAAAATAAATTTGACCCAATGACCAAGAAACCGAAAAACGATTTTTTTCAAGAAGGTCATGAAACGTGGGCATATTAAAGACTTTATTTTTAGACAAAGAAAATTGATTTTTACAACAAAATTTCTGAGGAGCCAACAGACATGTATTTTTAACAAATAGTTTCCATCGGAGCCAACAGGAACGCGGTTTTTTTAAATTATTTTTTCATTGACCAACTGAAACGTGGATTTTTTAAAAATTATTTTTTCATTGACTAACAGAAACGTGGATTTTTTAAAAATTATTTTTTCATTGACTAACAGAAACGTGGATTTTTTAAAAATTATTTTTTCATTGACTAACAGAAACGTGGATTTTTTAAAAATTATTTTTTCATTGACTAACAGAAACGTGGATTTTTTAAAAATTATTTTTTCATTGACTAACAGAAACGTGGATTTTTTAAAAATTATTTTTTCATTGACTAACAGAAACGTGGATTTTTTAAAAATTATTTTTTCATTGACTAACAGAAACGTGGATTTTTTAAAAATTATTTTTTCATTGACTAACAGAAACGTGGATTTTTTAAAAATTATTTTTTCATTGACTAACAGAAACGTGGATTTTTTAAAAATTATTTTTTCATTGACTAACAGAAACGTGGATTTTTTAAAAATTATTTTTTCATTGACTAACAGAAACGTGGATTTTTTAAAAATTATTTTTTCATTGACTAACAGAAACGTGGATTTTTTAAAAATTATTTTTTCATTGACTAACAGAAACGTGGATTTTTTAAAAATTATTTTTTCATTGACTAACAGAAACGTGGATTTTTTAAAAATTATTTTTTCACTGACTAACAGAAACGTGGATTTTTTAAAAATTATTTTTTCATTGACTAACAGAAACGTGGATTTTTTAAAAATTATTTTTTCATTGACTAACAGAAACGTGGATTTTTTAAAAATTATTTTTCCATTGATCAACAGAAACGTGGACTTTTTAAAAATTATTTTTTCATTGACTAACAGAAACGTGGATTTTTTAAAAATTATTTTTTCATTGACTAACAGAAACGTGGATTTTTTAAAAATTATTTTTTCATTGACTAACAGAAACGTGGATTTTTTAAAAATTATTTTTTCATTGACTAACAGAAACGTGGATTTTTTAAAAATTATTTTTTCATTGACTAACAGAAACGTGGATTTTTTAAAAATTATTTTTCATTGACTAACAGAAACGAGGATTTTTTAAAAATTATTTTTTCATTGACTAACAGAAACGTGGATTTTTTAACAATTATTTTTTCATTGACTAACAGAAACGTGGATTTTTTAAAAATTATTTTTCATTGACTAACAGAAACGAGGATTTTTTAAAAATTATTTTTTCATTGACTAACAGAAACGTGGATTTTTTAACAATTATTTTTTCATTGACTAACAGAAACGTGGATTTTTTAAAAATTATTTTTTCATTGACTAACAGAAACGTGGATTTTTTAAAAATTATTTTTTCATTGACTAACAGAAACATGGATTTTTTAAAAATTATTTTTTCATTGACTAACAGAAACGTGGATTTTTTAAAAATTATTTTTTTAAATGGCCAACAAAAACGTATTTTTTTTAAATTATTTTTTCATTGACCAACAAAAACGTGGATTTTTTAAAAATTATTTTTTCATTGGCCAACAGAAACGTGGATTTTTTAAAAATTATTTTTTCATTGACTAACAGAAACGTGGATTTTTTAAAAATTATTTTTTCATTGACTAACAGAAACGTGGATTTTTTAAAAATTATTTATTCATTGACTAACAGAAACGTGGATTTTTTAAAAATTATTTTTTCATTGACTAACAGAAACGTGGATTTTTTAAAAATTATTTTTTCATTGACTAACAGAAACGTGGATTTTTTAAAAATTATTTTTCATTGACTAACAGAAACGAGGATTTTTTAAAAATTATTTTTTCATTGACTAACAGAAACGTGGATTTTTTAACAATTATTTTTTCATTGACTAACAGAAACGTGGATTTTTTAAAAATTATTTTTTCATTGACTAACAGAAACGTGGATTTTTTAAAAATTATTTTTTCATTGACTAACAGAAACGTGGATTTTTTAAAAATTATTTTTTCATTGACTAACAGAAACGTGGATTTTTTAAAAATTATTTTTTCATTGACTAACAGAAACGTGGATTTTTTAAAAATTATTTTTTCATTGACTAACAGAAACATGGATTTTTTAAAAATTATTTTTTCATTGACTAACAGAAACATGGATTTTTTAAAAATTATTTTTTTAAATGGCCAACAAAAACGTGTTTTTTTTAAATTATTTTTTCATTGACCAACAAAAACGTGGATTTTTTAAAAATTATTTTTTCATTGGCCAACAGAAACGTGGATTTTTTAAAAATTATTTTTTCATTGACTAACAGAAACGTGGATTTTTTAAAAATTATTTTTTCATTGACTAACAGAAACGTGGATTTTTTAAAAATTATTTATTCATTGACTAACAGAAACGTGGATTTTTTAAAAATTATTTTTTCATTGACTAACAGAAACGTGGATTTTTTAAAAATTATTTTTTCATTGACTAACAGAAACGTGGATTTTTTAAAAATTATTTTTTCATTGACTAACAGAAACGTGGATTTTTTAAAAATTATTTTTTCATTGACTAACAGAAACGTGGATTTTTTAAAAATTATTTTTTCATTGACTAACAGAAACGTGGATTTTTTAAAATTATTTTTTCATTGACTATCAGAAACGTGGATTTTTTAAAAATTATTTTTTCATTGACTATCAGAAACGTGGATTTTTTAAAAATTATTTTTTCATTGACTAACAGAAACGTGGATTTTTTAAAAATTATTTTTTCATTGACTATCAGAAACGTGGATTTTTTTAAAATTATTTTTTCATTGACTAACAGAAACGTGGATTTTTTAAAAATTATTTTTTCATTGACTATCAGAAACGTGGATTTTTTAAAAATTATTTTTTCATTGACTAACAGAAACGTGGATTTTTTAAAAATTATTTTTTCATTGACTATCAGAAACGTGGATTTTTTTAAAATTATTTTTTCATTGACTAACAGAAACGTGGATTTTTTAAAAATTATTTTTTCATTGACTAACAGAAACGTGGATTTTTTAAAAATTATTTTTTCATTGACTAACAGAAACGTGGATTTTTTAAAAATTATTTTTTCATTGACTAACAGAAACGTGGATTTTTTAAAAATTATTTTTTCATTGACTATCAGAAACGTGGATTTTTTAAAAATTATTTTTTCATTGACTAACAGAAACGTGGATTTTTTAAAAATTATTTTTTCATTGACTATCAGAAACGTGGATTTTTTTAAAATTATTTTTTCATTGACTAACAGAAACGTGGATTTTTTTAAAATTATTTTTTCATTGACTAACAGAAACGTGGATTTTTTAAAAATTATTTTTTCATTGACTAACAGAAACGTGGATTTTTTAAAAATTATTTTTTCATTGACTAACAGAAACGTGGATTTTTTAAAATTATTTTTTCATTGACTAACAGAAACGTGGATTTTTTAAAAATTATTTTTTCATTGACTAACAGAAACGTGGATTTTTTAAAAATTATTTTTTCATTGACTAACAGAAACGTGGATTTTTTAAAAATTATTTTTTCATTGACTAACAGAAACGTGGATTTTTTAAAAATTATTTTTTCATTGACTAACAGAAACGTGGATTTTTTAAAAATTATTTTTTCATTGACTAACAGAAACGTGGATTTTTTAAAAATTATTTTTTCATTGACTAACAGAAACGTGGATTTTTTAAAAATTATTTTTTCATTGACTAACAGAAACGTGGATTTTTTAAAAATTATTTTTTCATTGACTAACAGAAACGTGGATTTTTTAAAAATTATTTTTTCATTGACTAACAGAAACGTGGATTTTTTAAAAATTATTTTTTCATTGACTAACAGAAACGTGGATTTTTTAAAAATTATTTTTTCATTGACTAACAGAAACGTGGATTTTTTAAAAATTATTTTTTCATTGACTAACAGAAACGTGGATTTTTTAAAATTATTTTTTCATTGACTAACAGAAACGTGGATTTTTTAAAAATTATTTTTTCATTGACTAACAGAAACGTGGATTTTTTAAAAATTATTTTTTCATTGACTAACAGAAACGTGGATTTTTTAAAAATTATTTTTTCATTGACTAACAGAAACGTGGATTTTTTAAAAATTATTTTTTCATTGACTAACAGAAACGTGGATTTTTTAAAAATTATTTTTTCATTGACTAACAGAAACGTGGATTTTTTAAAAATTATTTTTTCATTGACTAACAGAAACGTGGATTTTTTAAAAATTATTTTTTCATTGACTAACAGAAACGTGGATTTTTTAAAAATTATTTTTTCATTGACTAACAGAAACGTGGATTTTTTAAAAATTATTTTTTCATTGACTAACAGAAACGTGGATTTTTTAAAAATTATTTTTTCATTGACTAACAGAAACGTGGATTTTTTAAAAATTATTTTTTCATTGACTAACAGAAACGTGGATTTTTTAAAAATTATTTTTTCATTGACTAACAGAAACGTGGATTTTTTAAAAATTATTTTTTCATTGACTAACAGAAACGTGGATTTTTTAAAAATTATTTTTTCATTGACTAACAGAAACGTGGATTTTTTAAAAATTATTTTTTCATTGACTAACAGAAACGTGGATTTTTTTAAAAATTATTTTTTCATTGACTAACAGAAAAGTGGATTTTTTATACCCTCCACCATAGTATGGAGGGTATATTAAGTTTGTCATTCCGTTTGTAACACATCGAACTAATCATTTGCGACCCTATAAAGTATATATATTCTTGATCAGGATAAAATTCTAAGACGATCTAGCCATGTCCGTCTGTCCGTCTGTCCGTCTGTCC
>NW_027411755.1:29323143-29429283 GCF_047663935.1 Musca autumnalis
TTTTTTACAAATTATTTTTTTATTGACCAACAGAAACGTGGATTTTTTACAAATTATTTTTTTATTGACCAACAGAAACGTGGATTTTTTACAAATTATTTTTTTATTGACCAACAGAAACGTGGATTTTTTACAAATTATTTTTTTATTGACCAACAGAAACGTGGATTTTTTACAAATTATTTTTTTATTGACCAACAGAAACGTGGATTTTTTACAAATTATTTTTTTATTGACCAACAGAAACGTGGATTTTTTACAAATTATTTTTTTATTGACCAACAGAAACGTGGATTTTTTACAAATTATTTTTTTATTGACCAACAGAAACGTGGATTTTTTACAAATTATTTTTTATTGACCAACAGAAACGTGGATTTTGTACAAATTATTTTTAATTTGTTTTTAATCTGTTGCAGTTTTTTTTTAATTCTATATCTCTCTCTCTCTCTCTTTACAGATGTTTCTGGCTATTGACTCTAAGTTTGGCCGTCTTCGGTACCACATATGTCTGCATCTTTCTTTCGGATCGTTTCAAGGCTGGCAATTTGCAGTCCATTGTTGACGATACTGGGGCACCGGTCTATAAAATTCCTTTCCCCACCGTAACCATTTGCAATGTCAATCGTCTGAATTGGCAGCGTATCGATGAGGCTAAGGAAAAGTTTCTCCCCGGTGTAACAGATAATGAAACTCTCAATGTTTTTGAAACGGTTATTGGCCGCTATGATCGTTTGGAATTTGCCCATTTCGATTTATTTGCTCCGCTGGAAAATCTAACCCTCACCTCAGTGGCAAATGTTAACTTTTCCTTGGTCTATGAATTTATGACATGGAATTGTGATGAACTACTGGCAGATTGTGTTTGGCGTCATCGTGAAATGAATTGTTGTGAAATATTCCTAAGGAGACGTAGTAAAAATGGTATCTGTTGGAGCTTCAACACCTTGGAGACGGATGAGGGTAGGCAACGTAAGAAGGATGATCCAAAATATCCGTGGCGTACTGGTAGTGCAGGGCCGCAGAGTGCTTTAACCTTAAAGGTGCTCATCAATCGGGATGCACATTATAGTTCTGAGGTGGAAAAGGGGATAATGGTAAGATCTCAAGGAAAATAATATGTAGGATTGTTTTGAATTTGTTTGTCTTCCGATGCAGGTGATGGTGTCGGAACCTAATGTTTGGCATAGAGAACCATTTTTCATACCGGAAAATACTGATACGACAGTTGGCATAGATCCCACAATTTATTTCTATGATGAAAATACACGGAGCCTGACTTCATCTCAAAGGCAGTGTGTATTTAATGTAAGTATCGACATGGGTCCTTAGAGGAAAGCAGCAGTAAGGAAGACCAACAGGGTAAAAATATTCTTTAAAATATCCACGTGGTGAAAAATATTCTTTAAAATATCCACGTCGTGAAAAATATTCTTTAAAATATCCACGTGGTGAAAAATATTCTTTAAAATATCCACGTGGTGAAAATATTCTTTAAAATATCCACGTGGTGAAAAATATTCTTTAAAATATCCACGTGGTGAAAAATATTCTTTAAAATATCCACGTGTTGGAAAAATATTGTTCAAAAAATCCACGAGTTGAAAAAATATTCTTCAAACAATCCACGTGTTGAAAAAATATTCTTTAAAAAATCCACGTGTTGAAAAAATATTCTTTAAAAAATCCACGTGTTGAAAAAATATTCTTTAAAAAATCCACGTGTTGAAAAAATATTCTTTAAAAAATCCACGTGTTGAAAAAATATTCTTTAAAAAATCCACGTGTTGAAAAAATATTCTTTAAAAAATCCACGTGTTGAAAAAATATTCTTTAAAAAATCCACGTGTTGAAAAAATATTCTTTAAAAAATCCACGTGTTGAAAAAATATTCTTTAAAAAATCCACGTGTTGAAAAAATATTCTTTAAAAAATCCACGTGTTGAAAAAATATTCTTTAAAAAATCCACGTGTTGAAAAAATATTCTTTAAAAAATCCACGTGTTGAAAAAATATTCTTTAAAAAATCCACGTGTTGAAAAAATATTCTTTAAAAAATCCACGTGTTGAAAAAATATTCTTTAAAAAATCCACGTGTTGAAAAAATATTCTTTAAAAAATCCACGTGTTGAAAAAATATTCTTTAAAAAATCCACGTGTTGAAAAAATATTCTTTAAAAAATCCACGTGTTGAAAAAATATTCTTTAAAAAATCCACGTGTTGAAAAAATATTCTTTAAAAAATCCACGTGTTGAAAAAATATTCTTTAAAAAATCCACGTGTTGAAAAAATATTCTTTAAAAAATCCACGTGTTGAAAAAATATTCTTTAAAAAATCCACGTGTTGAAAAAATATTCTTTAAAAAATCCACGTGTTGAAAAAATATTCTTTAAAAAATCCACGTGTTGAAAAAATATTCTTTAAAAAATCCACGTGTTGAAAAAATATTCTTTAAAAAATCCACGTGTTGAAAAAATATTCTTTAAAAAATCCACGTGTTGAAAAAATATTCTTTAAAAAATCCACGTGTTGAAAAAATATTCTTTAAAAAATCCACGTGTTGAAAAAGTATTCTTTAAAAAATCCACGTGTTGAAAAAATATTCTTTAAAAAATCCACGTGTTGAAAAAATATTCTTTAAAAAATCCACGTGTTGAAAAAATATTCTTTAAAAAATCCACGTGTTGAAAAAATATTCTTTAAAAAATCCACGTGTTGAAAAAATATTCTTTAAAAAATCCACGTGTTGAAAAAATATTCTTTAAAAAATCCACGTGTTGAAAAAATATTCTTTAAAAAATCCACGTGTTGAAAAAATATTCTTTAAAAAATCCACGTGTTGAAAAAATATTCTTTAAAAAATCCACGTGTTGAAAAAATATTCTTTAAAAAATCCACGTGTTTAAAAAATATTCTTTAAAAAATCCACGTGTTGAAAAAATATTCTTTAAAAAATCCACGTGTTGAAAAAATATTCTTTAAAAAATCCACGTGTTGAAAAAATATTCTTTAAAAAATCCACGTGTTGAAAAAATATTCTTTAAAAAATCCACGTGTTGAAAAAATATTCTTTAAAAAATCCACGTGTTGAAAAAATATTCTTTAAAAAATCCACGTGTTGAAAAAATATTCTTTAAAAAATCCACGTGTTGAAAAAATATTCTTTAAAAAATCCACGTGTTGAAAAAATATTCTTTAAAAAATCCACGTGTTGAAAAAATATTCTTTAAAAAATCCACGTGTTGAAAAAATATTCTTTAAAAAATCCACGTGTTGAAAAAATATTCTTTAAAAAATCCACGTGTTGAAAAAATATTCTTTAAAAAATCCACGTGTTGAAAAAATATTCTTTAAAAAATCCACGTGTTGAAAAAATATTCTTTAAAAAATCCACGTGTTGAAAAAATATTCTTTAAAAAATCCACGTGTTGAAAAAATATTCTTTAAAAAATCCACGTGTTGAAAAAATATTCTTTAAAAAATCCACGTGTTGAAAAAATATTCTTTAAAAAATCCACGTGTTGAAAAAATATTCTTTAAAAAATCCACGTGTTGAAAAAATATTCTTTAAAAAATCCACGTGTTGAAAAAATATTCTTTAAAAAATCCACGTGTTGAAAAAATATTCTTTAAAAAATCCACGTGTTGAAAAAATATTCTTTAAAAAATCCACGTGTTGAAAAAATATTCTTTAAAAAATCCACGTGTTGAAAAAATATTCTTTAAAAAATCCACGTGTTGAAAAAATATTCTTTAAAAAATCCACGTGTTGAAAAAATATTCTTTAAAAAATCCACGTGTTGAAAAAATATTCTTTAAAAAATCCACGTGTTGAAAAAATATTCTTTAAAAAATCCACGTGTTGAAAAAATATTCTTTAAAAAATCCACGTGTTGAAAAAATATTCTTTAAAAAATCCACGTGTTGAAAAAATATTCTTTAAAAAATCCACGTGTTGAAAAAATATTCTTTAAAAAATCCACGTGTTGAAAAAATATTCTTTAAAAAATCCACGTGTTGAAAAAATATTCTTTAAAAAATCCACGTGTTGAAAAAATATTCTTTAAAAAATCCACGTGTGGAAAAAATATTCTTTAAAAAATCCACGTGTTGAAAAAGTATTCTTTAAAATATCCACGTGGTGAAAAATATTCTTTAAAATATCCACGTGTTGGAAAAATATTGTTCAAAAAATCCACGAGTTGAAAAAATATTCTTCAAACAATCCACGTGTTGAAAAAATATTCTTTAAAAAATCCACGTGTTGAAAAAATATTCTTTAAAAAATCCACGTGTTGAAAAAATATTCTTTAAAAAATCCACGTGTTGAAAAAATATTCTTTAAAAAATCCACGTGTTGAAAAAATATTCTTTAAAAAATCCACGTGTTGAAAAAATATTCTTTAAAAAATCCACGTGTTGAAAAAATATTCTTTAAAAAATCCACGTGTTGAAAAAATATTCTTTAAAAAATCCACGTGTTGAAAAAATATTCTTTAAAAAATCCACGTGTTGAAAAAATATTCTTTAAAAAATCCACGTGTTGAAAAAATATTCTTTAAAAAATCCACGTGTTGAAAAAATATTCTTTAAAAAATCCACGTGTTGAAAAAATATTCTTTAAAAAATCCACGTGTTGAAAAAATATTCTTTAAAAAATCCACGTGTTGAAAAAATATTCTTTAAAAAATCCACGTGTTGAAAAAATAATCTTTAAAAAATCCACGTTTTGAAAAAATATTCTTTAAAAAATCCACGTGTTAAAAAAAATATTCTTTAAAAAATCCACGTGTTGAAAAAATATTCTTTAAAAAATCCACGTGTTGAAAAAATAATCTTTAAAAAATCCACGTTTTGAAAAAATATTCTTTAAAAAATCCACGTGTTAAAAAAAATATTCTTTAAAAAATCCACGTGTTGAAAAAATATTCTTTAAAAAATCCACGTTTTGAAAAAATATTCTTTAAAAAATCCACGTGTTAAAAAAAATATTCTTTAAAAAATCCACGTGTTGAAAAAATATTCTTTAAAAAATCCACGTGTTAAAAAATCTTTAAAAAATCCACGTGTTGAAAAAATATTCTTTAAAAAATCCACGTGTTAAAAAATCTTTAAAAAATCCACGTGTTGAAAAAATATTCTTTAAAAAATCCACGTGTTGAAAAAATATTCTTTAAAAAATCCACGTGTTGAAAAATTTTCTTTAAAAAATCCACGTGTTGAAAAAATATTCTTTAAAAAATCCACGTGTTGAAAAAATATTCTTTAAAAAATCCACGTGTTGAAAAAATATTCTTTAAAAAATCCACGTGTTGAAAAAATATTCTTTAAAAAATCCACGTGTTGAAAAAATATTCTTTAAAAAATCCACGTGTTGAAAAATTTTCTTTAAAAAATCCACGTGTTGAAAAAATATTCTTTAAAAAATCCACGTGTTGAAAAAATATTCTTTAAAAAATCCACGTGTTGAAAAAATATTCTTTAAAAAATCCACGTGTTGAAAAAATATTCTTTAAAAAATCCACGTGTTGAAAAAATATTCTTTAAAAAATCCATGTGTTGAAAAAGTATTCTTTAAAAAATCCATGTGTTGAAAAAATATTCTTTAAAAAATCCATGTGTTGAAAAAATATTCTTTAAAAAATCCACGTGTTGAAAAAATATTCTTTAAAAAATCCACGTGTTGATAAAATATTCTTTAAAAAATCCACGTGTTGAAAAAATATTCTTTAAAAAATCCACGTGTTGCAAAAATATTCTTTAAAAATCCACGTGTTGAAAAAATATTCTGTTGGAAATCTACGTGTTGAAAAAATATTCTTTAAAAAATCCACGTGTTGAAAAAATATTCTTTAAAAAATCCACGTGTTGAAAAAATATTCTTAAAAGAACACACGTTGTAAAAAATATTTTTTAAAAAAATTCGTTTTATTATTTCATGCATATATATTTCCTTATCATACTTCCAGGACGAACACCAATATCATGACTTCAAAGTTCTGCAAGGTTTCGACTATATGATAGAGAATTGTCAGGCCGAATGCCATCAGGATTATTTGGAGAAATATTGCAATTGCAGCATGGACATACTTTTTCCACCAGGTAGGAAAATTTTTAATCTACTTTTCCTAGCCACGCAGAATCTACTTAAACATGTGCTGCTCTTGTTTCCACAGGTCAACATAAACCCTGTCGTGTTACCGATTTAGTTTGCCTGGCACGTAACAACGGTAGGTGTTTCTTTCATAATAAACAATTCTATTTTCCAATAACAAATTATCTCCCTCCCTACCTCCCCCTTGGACTAATTGTTATCCTTTGGTTTTTAGATTATTTCCGTTATACTCATCAAGATGGCGCTGAGGAATATGTCCGTCATACCTATACGGGCATGAAGTGTAAATGCTTTAATAATTGCTATTCATTGCAATACATGACCTATGTCCGACCAACATTTTTACCACCGGATGTACGTGGCAATAAATCATATGTGGATTTGGATATTCACTTCCGTTCGGAAACAATGATGGTCTATTGTACAAATTTGGTGTTTAGTTGGATTGATTTAATGGGTGAGTTATTGGTGAGTTGATAGTTGGTGATTTCAGTTGAGTGAAAATGTAGGTGGAGACGTAATTGAAACATTTCAGATTGTAATGGGGTGTTAATGTATTTTATCTTGTTTCAGAATGCTAACTAAAGCCATTTGTTTGGAATTTATTATTTAAATATTCCCCCTAAAAGTATGCTCTTCATTCTCCAATAAACAGTTTTAATAGTTATGATGAAATGTTGACGTATAGGTGGCGTTACGTTATTAAATTGTTCCTAAAACTCTTAGAAGCTTTTAAAATGGGGCTTTCTTGTCCAATCTTCATAAGTTGCTCTCATTATTATTTTTTCTCATTACAGTGGCCTTTGGTGGCATCGCTGGCCTCTTTATGGGTTGTTCACTAATCAGTGCTGTGGAAGTTTTCTATTTTCTCTTCATTCAAATACCAACATTTGCCTATCGAGAATATCAGTCGAGAAAAGAAGAGCGCAGGAATGAGGCCCAGCTGCAATACAATCAAAATATAATGCAAAACAGCAACAACAGCAACATTGCTAATAACTATCGCAAACATTCGGATTACTATGAACAGGAGAAGAGGCGTTTTACCAAAAATCGCATATCAATTGTGGAAACTGTTAATAAGAATAATTTTATTAATTCATATTATTTAACAAACAATAAATTTAATCAATATTAAACAATAGAAGTTGAGTGTTTTTATTTTTTACTAACTTACTTAGCTGGCCCATTACAGAACATTTGTTGTATAGGCCGAACTAAGAAAAGATCTCCAATTCTCTCTGTTTAGTGCTTCCCTTTTTGGAATACCGCGCCTTGTCATCACGTCATCCACTTGTATGCGCCATCTATTCTTTGGCCTGTCAATTCTGCGTGCACCACCCTGTGGCTCGAATTTATACGCCTTTTCAGCGGGTTCATCACCGCCCATTCTTATTATATGGCCTAGCCAACGCAATCGCTGCATCGCGATACGTTTAACTTTATTGATGTCGTTGTATAGCAGATACAGCTCGTGGTTAAAACGACGTCGATATTCACCGTTAACGCAGATCGGTCCGTACATATTTCGAAGAATTTTTCTCTCAAACAAGCCAAGCACTGCCTTATCTGCTTGCGCAAGTACCCAGGCTTCGGAACCATACATCAGCACGGGTTGTATCAGTGTTTTGAAAAGCGTTATTTTTGTTTGTCGAGTTGTGGCTTTGTTTTTAAAGTGCTTACTTAAGCCAAAGTAGCATTTGTTGGCCAAAACAATTCTTCTTTTTATTTCACAACTGATGTCGTTTGTTGTGTTTACGGCGGTGCCGAGGTATACGAAGTCTTTTACTACCTCAAAATTATAGGAACCAACTTCAACAGTTGGTCCACACACCATCAGCGTGGTCTTCTCGCCGTTTACCGCCAGACCCACTTTAGCAGATTCTCCTTCGACCTTCATAAAGGTATCGGTTACTTCCATTACTGAACGTCCCATGATGTCTATATCATCAGCATAAGCAAGTAACATGTGGCTATTGGTGTAGATTGTGCCACTTCTTTTGACGTTTGCCTCTCGTATAACCTTTTCTAGCAGGAGGTTGAGAAGATCACACGAAAGGCTGTCTCCTTGATGAAACCTCTTTTGGTACAAAACTCTTCGGAGAGGTTCTTTCCTATTTTAAATGAAGATCTTGTGTCAGTTAGAGTTTTGCGGGGATACCAAATTCAGACATGGCTTGGAATACCTTTGAACGTAGCGGGCTGTCGAAGGCTGCTTTATAGTCGACAAAAAAGTGGTAGGTGACAATCAGCATCTCTTGGGTCTTCTCCAGGATTTGCCGCAGGGTAAATATCTGGTCAATGGTGGACTTGCCAGGTCTAAAGACGCATTGTTATGGTCGTTGACCATAGGCTTTAGTCGTTCGCACAATATCCCTGACACGATCTTGTAGGCAATAGGGAGTAGACTTATGCCCCTATAGTTGGAGCATACAGTATTATCTCCTTTCTTGTGGACGGGGCACAGTATACTTAGGTTTCAATTGTCGAGTACTCGTTCTTCCTGCCACATGGTGCTAACTAGCTGATGACTACACCTTATCAGCGTGTCGCCTCCGGTTTTGAACAGCTCGGCTGGAAAGCCATCGGCTCCTGCTGCCTCATTATTCTTCAGCCGATTTATTGCTGTCTTTACCTCATCTTAGCCGGGTGGTATACATTCAATACCATCTTCTGGGTTTGGGTTGTGGTATCTTCGTCGTCTTCGCTGCTATGGGATACCAACAGTTTTCCACAGCTCAGTACGTTGTGATGGTTACAACGTAATAAGGAAGGATCGCACCAGATGTGGAGGTGGGGGATTAGCTTTCCTTTTGCACCAGTCTGTTCAATACAGACCTATCTCGCTTGAGCCTGCCTCTAATGACCCGTACATGGAATGTATGGGCGTAGCAGTCAGGTGTGGAACTGCCGAGATAGAGTTACTGAACGTATACATCCCGCCGAGAAATAGCTGTATCTCAGATTATAAGCCTGACATTAGCCCGCTTTTGGAAGGTCATAATCGTCTGGTCCTGGGGGACTTTAATGCGCATCATGAGATGTGGCATTCGGCCCTCGGAAACGAACAGAGAGGTATAGCGCTTGCTGAGCAGATTGATAGCTCTACGTATGCTCGGTCAATGAGGAAAGCTGATTGGACGATTTTCATAGAGTTCACCAATCACCGCTTCAGAGAATTGCCCAATCCCTCTGATGTTCGGGTAGCGGAAAGGACGTTCCGAGACATCATCAATGCTGCAGCCGCTTGCCATATACCTGCTGGTCGAATACCCGAAGTAAGACCAAATTTCCCAGCAGAGGCGACGGGATTAGCAAATGAGGGTGATGAGCTTCGTCGAACTAACCCCGACGACCCCAGAGTCAGGGAGCTGACACTGGAAGTTAACAGGCTGGTCGGCGAGCATAAGCGGAACAAATGGTTAAATCATCTGAAGAGCTGCAACATTGGAGCCGGTATAGGTGAATTGTGGGCAACGGTTAAGTCACTCTCGAACCCCGGAAGGAGGGATGACAGGATCTCAGTCACGTTTGGCGACGTTACGTTGACTGACCCGAAGAGGTGTGCAAGTTACTTCAATCGACTGTTTGTCGGCCACCCCGAGAGTGACAGGGCGAAGAGAAGAGTGCTACGTCGCATTAGATCTCTTCCTGCCGAGGATGAACCACCACAGTTTACAGTGGGTGAAGTTGCGAATGCCATCAGGAACGCTCAAAGCGTTGGGCCCTGACGGAATTTCCATGGTAATGTTGAAACAGCTGGATGAGCCGGGAGTGGAGTATCTCACTAAAGTTCTCAACCTGTCGCTAGCCACCCTTATTGTTCCCGAAGTCTGGAAAATTTGCAGGGTGGCCCCGCTACTGAAGCCAGGCAAGGATACCAGCAAAGGTGAATCGTACTGGCCGATTTCGCTTTTGTCACCTGTAGCGAAGACCCTTGAGGCCTTAGTCCTCCCCAGCATTATAAATAGCTATCAAGTTGCCGATCATCAGCATGGATTCCGTAAGCAGCACAGCACGACAACAGCGCTGCACGCCATCTCCACACATAGTTGTCGAGGACTCAACCAGGAGCGGCCGTGTGATAGAACAGTGATGGTGGCGCTTGACTTATCAAAAGCCTTTGATACTGTCAAGCACTCCACGCTGTTCGAGGACATCGAGCAGACAACCCTCCGGCCAAGTCTGAAACGTTGCATAATCAACTATATGTGTGGTCGCCAGTCGTATGTGGAATTCAGGAACAAGAAATCCAAGCCTCGTAGAGTGAAACAGGGAGTTTCCCAAGGAGGGGTGATATCTCCGGAACTGTTTAACATCTACCTTTCCTGTATTTCGCCCCCTCCAGACGGCATTGAGATCGTAACGTATGCGGATGACATCTGTGAAAGACTGAACTCCTATTTAACCGATCTTACCACCTTTTTCCACGCGAGGAATATGCAGATATCCGCCACTAAATCGACGGTCACTCTGTTCACCACATGGACGGCGCAGTATAGAAGAGTGTTGAATATCAGGGTCGATGGCAACAGAATTCCGACCACAAGCTGCCCAAAAATTCTAGGGGTCACATTCGACACCACATTCACGTCGTCCGCGCATGCCACAGCTGTCTGTGATAAACTGAAATGTAGGAACAGGGTCCTCAAGTCCCTAGCCAGCAGCACTTGGATAAAGAAACCTTGTTGACCACGTATAAAGCGATAGGTCGGTCGGTGGTAAGCTATGCGGCGCCAGTTTGGTCCCCAAATTTATGTGACACGCAGTGGGATAAGATTCAAATTTGTCAGAACGCCGCCCTGAGAACAGCAACAGGGTGCCTCCTCAAATCTACAGTGGACCATCTACATGAGGAGGCAAAGATTCTCCCAGTACGACAACATAATGAGATGCTATCGTTGCAGTACTTGCTCGGGTGTTACCGTGAGAGCCATCCCAATCACCATCTGCTGGCCACCGATACACCCAGGCATATCAAGAAGGATATCCATGCTCTAGAGACGACGGTCCAACAATATAGGAGAGAACCTCTAGATCAACAGGCATATCAGACAGGTTTGAATAGCATTCACACGGACACAGTTGCTAAGACCATAAGCAATTATTGTGTGAATGCAGTCATAGAAGCACATCCCCCATTTATCGCAGTAACGCAGCGTCAGCTGCCACAACAAACCAGAGTAGTTTTAGCTCAATTACGCTCGGGATATTGCAGTCGCCTAAATTCCTATTGGGCGGGAATCGATCGCACCCTGCAAGACATCTGCCCAGTATGCGGCATGGGCCCGCACGATACTAAGCACCTATTCAACTGCCCCGCCAAGCCTACTCATCTGACTCCAGTGGATCTGTGGTTACATCCCATCGAAGAAGCCAACATCCTGGAACTGGAGATAGACCCAGAGCCAGATTGAACAGGAGAACGAACCTACAAACATAATAATAAAACACTGTTACAACAACAACCAACAGTTTTGAAAAATGCTCTTTCCATATCCTGAGCACACTATCTGTATCAGTTACCAAATTACCTTGCTGGTCTCTACAGGAGGATGTGCCTGTACCAAAGCCATCAGTTTGATGCTTGACTCTTTGGTACAATTTTCGGGCTTCATTCTGGTTCCTGTGCATGTCGATTTTTTCACACTCCCGCTTTTCATCTCTCTCTTTTTCCTGCAGAAAAGACGTTTCTCCTCTCTCCTTTTCTCCCGATATCTCTCTCGTGCGCTACGCGTTGCTACTGATTGTAAAGTAGCCCTATATGCAACATTTTTCTCTTCGGTAGCAGCACGACACTCCTGGTCATACCATGGGTTCCTTGGTGGAGGTCTCTGGAATCCAAGTATGGATTTTGCGGCCGTTTGCATGGAGTGGGCAATACTTTGCCATTGCGCTGATATGTTATCGGGATGAGGAGTGCTTTGATTAAGCAATTGGGGTAGCTGAGTGGAATACGCTGTGGCTATCTGTTGTGATTGCAGCTTTCCGATGTCCAACTTCCGTGTTGTGTCTGTTCGTACTTTGTTTGCTACGTTTAACCGGGTGCGTACCTTTGCTGCAACAAGGTAGTGGTCCGAGTCTATGTTTGCACCTCGGAACGATCGTACATCCAATACGCTTGATGCATGTCTTCCATCTATCACAACGTGATCAATTTGATTTCTTGTTTTTGATCTGGCGACAGCCAGGTGCTCTTATGGATGTCGAGATGTTGATATCTGGTGCTGCTAACTACCATGTTTTCTGCCGCTGCAAAGTCAATCAGCCTCATACCATTGTCAGATGTTTCACTGTGGAGACTGAATTTCCCGACTGTTGGGCCAAAGATATTCTCCTTTCCAATTTTGGCATAAAAATCGCCTAGAATAATTTTAATGTCATGCGCAGGACAACGGTTGGGTACCACCGTGGTGCAATGGTATGCACACCCGCTTTGCACGCAGAAGGTCGGGGGTTCGATTCCCCGGGCAAGCAACATCAAACATTTTTCAACGGTCTCAAAATACCCCTCAGTAATGTTGGCGACATTTCCTGAGTAGTTCAGCCTTGAAAAACTTCTCCACAAGTGGTGTCTTAAGACACGCCGTTCGGACTCGGCGATAAACAGTAGGTCCCATATCATTGAGCTAAATATGAATCGGGGTGCACTCATTGATATGAGAGAAGTCCCCTTGTCCCGTATGGGATGTTGTGGAACAATGTTTTCACAGGACAACGGTCAAATGTTTCTTCTAAGCGCTCATAAAATATATCTTTGGTCAGTTCGTCCTTGTCTTCAGTGGGAGCATGAGCGCAAATAAAGCTGATGTTGAAGAATTTAGCTTTTATTCGAATTGCAGCAAGTCTTTTATTCACTGGAGTGATACCAGGTGTTTTAACCTCCGACCAACTACAAATCCGCAACCAAACTCATGCTTTGTGTCATGGCAGCTATAAAACAGTGCGTCACCTTTAGGTGTTGTTGTGACGCCTTTCCCGTTCCATCGTATTTCCTGTATGGCAGTAATGTCGGCCTTGTACTTTTCGAGTACATCTGCCAATGTGTAAACTGCACCTTCTCTATAAAGAGTGCGAACATCCAGGTGCAGATTCGCAGATCGTGGTCCTTAAAACGTTTGCGGGGGGTTTGAGGGATTTGTTTTTCTTTTCATTCGTTTTTTTCATAGTAGGCTGTTTTTTCTAGGGGAGGATTACTAAGCCGACGCCCAAACCCAAGTTTTTAACGTTCTTATGGGTGAACGCGCGGCACATGTAAGCTCACTACCTTTAACGGGTGTTAAAGGCAATTCCCCAGGTGACACCGCGGGGAGGTCAGTGTCCACTTGAGATGAAAGCGGGACCAAGATAAATCCTGGGCTTTGCCATATTAAAGCCGGTCAGGACCGTTCCTTAGTATCTTCAATCCCCTACGTCACCATTTCATGTATCAACTCGAAAAAAGAAGAACAATTTTTTCTTCAAAATTGATATTGATTATTTTATAATCTATCTATATCTATATACAGTATCGGCCAAAACTAAAGCACCCCCTCAGTACATATTTTTAAAATGAAAATTTTTTTTAAGAAAACAAAGTTGTAATTTTTATTTGTATTTTTCATTTTCTTTATTTATATCCATATTAATAGAAAACACAATCAGAATGTATTCAGAATGTAATAAACAAAAGTTAAAATTCAAAAATCATTTTAGGTCGAAAATGTAATCGGACAAAACTAAAGCACCCCCCTATTTGAAGTATAACAAAAACCATTGAAATCAATATTTCGTTGGGCCTCCTCTATTCTGGATGACACAATCACATCTTTTAGACATAAAGGATTCTAAATAATTAATTATTGCAGGCGAAATAATTGATTTTCGGAAAATTTAGCTTAAATCCTCAAAATACTGAAAATCGGAACTTATCGCTATATGGGGGCTATACCCAAACGTGGACCTAGGACAACGATCTTTGGTGGATAGGTTTTGTGACCACTAGGAACCCTAAGTACCAAATTACAGCTAATTTAGTGGGGAAATATGGCTTAAAAATTCAAAATACCGAAGATCGGAAGGTACCGCTATAAGGATGCTATACCAAAACATTACCCGATATTGTTTATATCCATTTAAAAAAGATACTACAGCCTCTTCTGTTCAAATACAAAATCGCTTAAGTTTAAAAATTAGCAAAAGAACGATTCACAAAAGAACGGTAGACGTCGGCTTATTCAGTCGACGACGACCAACAAGCAATATTTAGGATTTAACAGTTGCCCACTTGGTACACGTCTTTTACCATCTGAATACATTAAATTAAATATAGCTTCATTGGAAAATAGCAGTATCCTCCATTTTCTAATCCAATTCACTTTTAGTCGATATTAAAGGTTTCTTGCTGGTCGTCGACTGAATAAGTCGACGTCTACCGTTCTTTTGTGAATCGTTCTTTTGCTAATTTTTAAACTTAAGCGATTTT
The DNA here is from genome assembly GCF_047663935.1 of Musca autumnalis. Taxonomy (NCBI): domain Eukaryota; kingdom Metazoa; phylum Arthropoda; class Insecta; order Diptera; family Muscidae; genus Musca; species Musca autumnalis. The sequence continues at coordinate 29,337,725 of NW_027411755.1, forward strand.
GTATTTCACCAGAGGAGGCTGTAGTATCATTTTCGGATGGATATGAACAATATCGGGTAATGTTTTGGTATAGCATCGTTATAGCGGTACCTTCCGATCTTCGGAATTTTGAATTTTTAAGCCATATTTCCCCACTAAATTAGCTGTAATTTGGTACTTAGGGTTCCTAGTGGTCACAAAACATATCCACCAAAGATCGTTGTCCTAGGTCCACGTTTGGGTATAGCCCCCATATAGCGATAAGTTCGGATTTTCAGTATTTTGAGGATTTAAGCTAAATTTTCCGAAAATCAATTATTTCGCCTGCAATAATTAATTATTTAGAATCCTTTATGTCTAAAAGATGTGATTGTGTCATCCAGAATAGAGGAGGCCCAACGAAATATTGATTTCAATGGTTTTTGTTATACTTCAAATAGGGGGGTGCTTTAGTTTTGTCCGGTTACATTTACGACCTAAAATGATTTTTGAATTTTAACTTTTGTTTACTACATTCTGAATACATTCTGATTGTGTTTTCTATTAATATGGATATAAATAAAGAAAATGAAAAATACAAATAAAAATTACAACTTTGTTTTCTTAAAAAAATTTTCATTTTAAAAATATGTACTGAGGGGGTGCTTTAGTTTTGGCCGATACTGTATATAAAATTGAAATTTGTTTGTACGTTTGTTTGTTTGTTTGTTTGTTTGTGCCTTATAGACTCAAAAACCGCTGAACAGATCTTACTAAAATGTTTAGGGTACATTGCTACATGGCCTGGAATGAAAATAGGCTATATCATTTTTTTAAATTTCGCGTTGATCTGGAGATATAGCATCAAAACCGGAGGTACCTCCAAAAAATTTGAATTTTGTATGCAAATATATTTTGAAATATTACAGATACAATCTCCAAATTTTGTATGTGTGACGGAATTTGATGTAGAAATAAATTTACAAAATTATATTCAAATGGGTTCAGATTTGGATATAGCTCCCACATACATATATTTTCGGCCGATTTCCTTATTTTATGCACCAAACACGCTATATATGTGCAATTTTGCGGAAATTTAGAACGTGTGATGGATATTGGCCTAGAAATATATGTGCCTATTTATATCGAAATCGGTTCAGATTTGGATATAGATCCCATACACATATATTTTCGGCCGATTTCCTTATTTTATGCACCAAAGACGCTATATATGTCCAATTTCGCTGAAATTTAGAACGTGTGATGGATATTGGCCTAGAAATATATGTGCCGATTTATATCGAAATCGGTTCAGATTTGGATATAGTCCCCATATACATATATTTTCGGCCGATTTCCTTATTTTATGCACCAAACACGCTATATATATCCAATTTCGCTGAAATTTTGAATGTCTGAAAGCAGTTGTTCTAGAACTAAATGTGCCAAATTATAACGAGATTGGTTCAGATTTGGATATAGTCCCCATATACATATATTTTTGGCCGATTTCCATATTTTATGCACCAAACACGCTATATATGTCCAATTTCGCTGAAATTTAGAATGTGTGATGGATATTGGCCTAGAAATATATGTGCCAATTTATGTCGAAATCGGTTCAGATTTGGATATAGCTCCTATATATTTTTTCGGCCGATTTTCCACATTTGATGCACCAAACACGCCATATATGTCCAATTTCGCTGAAATTTGGAGTGTCTGACGGGATTTGTTCTAGAAATAAATGTGCTAAATTATATCGAGATCGGTTCAGATTTGAATATAGCTCCCATATATATTTTAGGCCGATTTCCTGTTTTTTATGCACCAAGCACGCTATATATGTCCAATTTCGCTGAAATTTGGAATGTCTTACAGAACTTGGTCTAGAAATAAATGAGCCAAATTATATCGAAATCGGTTCAGATTTGGATATAGCTCCTGTATATATTTTCGGCCGATTTCCTGTATTTTATGCACCAAACTCGCTCTATATGTCCAATTTCGCTGAAATTTGGAATGCGTAACGGGATTTGGTCTAGACATAAATGTGCCAAATTATATCGAAATCGGTTCAGATTTGGATATTGTTCCTATATATATTTTCGGCCGACTTTGTGTATATGATGCATCAGACAAGCTATATGTGTCCAATGTCGCTGAAATTTGGGATGTCTGACGCAATTTGTTCCAAAAACAAATTTGCCAAATTATATCGAGACCGGTTCAGATTTGGACACACTATATATGTCCACTTTCACTGAAATTTGGAAAGCGTGACGGAATTCGTTCTAGAAATAAATGGGACAAATTATATCCAAATCGGTTCAGATTTGAATATAGCTCCCATATATATTTTCGGCTGATTCTCTGTATTTTATGCACAAAACACGCTATGTATGTTCAATTTCAATGAAATTTGGAATGTGAGACGGGATTTGGTCTAAAAATAAATTTGACAAATTATATCGAGATCCCTCTCCCATATATATTTACGGTCGATTTCATGTTTTTGTTACATATGTTCAATTTCAATGAAATTTTGAAGACTTAGCAGTCAGTAGAAGTCATCACTATTTACACAAGTACTTATAGTTGGGAAGGAATTGACCAAGGCTACAGCTATTAAGTATCATGTCTTTGACAGACTTCTTAAGATTTATGTTTTATTATGATATATCTAAATCATTAGGAATACTTATTGGCGGAAAGGCTTTCGGAGGGGTGTTACCTCCTGAAACTTAAAAAATACCATAGTAGCTCCATAACAACCTTGAATAGGTATATAACTCCTTCATATCTCCTATGTTTATTCGTTAAAATATTAAAAACGTTAATATAATTATGGCATTCCATTATATTCTATCGTAGTCGGGGCAGCAAAGCGCACCGGGTTCAGCTAGTATATATATAAAATTCTCCTGTCACGGTGTTCGGCTTTGAACTCCTCCGAAACGGCTGGGCCGAATTTGATACAATTTTGTATGTGGAGTTTGTAGATCTGAGAATAGGTTTTTAACTACTTTTTATAGTGGTCAGTGGAGTGACCAGGGTACCTCCCACACAAATTTTTTTAACAAAACGTGAAATCGAAGATATTTTTCAACCTATTGTTTAAAAATTGTTTGCAATGCTATGGTAATTATTGCCCTGACCCTGAATGGTCATCGCGGAAATGAAATATGGCGGTCCACAATTTGGTTTTTTCAAAAATGTATAATTGCTGGTAATATCCTTAATGTTAGTACGTGTGTCTTTAAAAGCGCTATAAACACTGGCTTCAATAAGTTAGACACTGCGGTCAACTTCACAATTTTCCCAGTAAAATTCCGATAATTTGAAATGGCACTTGACCAAAATTGCAAAACAATCGATTGGGGAATCAGCCAAAGTTCTTCAAAATATCGAAATAACAGCTTTCAATGCAAATTCTCATAGTATAACGGGAAGTAATGTCTCGGGTGACCTCCCCCACAGCTGTTTTGACCAAAACGTGAAATTTCAGATATTATTAGTGGTAAACATGACATTGGTAATTGTGGTCTACATCATTAGTTGGTGTGTTGGTAGTAGAAATCCGTTGTAGAAAAAAGTTGTAGTTGTAAATGTTTATACCGGGACCTCAAAAACGGGCCAGCAACGCGGACCGGGTTAGCTAGTCTATATATATAAAATTGAAATTTGTTTGTCTGTTTGTTTGTTTGTTTGTTTGTGCCTTATAGACTCGAAAACCGCTGAACAGATCTTACTGAAATGTTTAGGGTACATTGCTACATGGCCTGGAATGAAAATAGACTATATCATTTTTTGAAATTTCGCGTTGATCTGGAGATATACCATCAAAACCGGAGGTACCTCCAAAAAATTTAGATTTTGTATGCAAATATCTTTAGAACTGTTACAGATACAATCACCAAATTTGGTATGCGTGACGGAGTTTGATGTAGAAATAAATTTACCAAATTATATTCAAATCGGTTCAGATTTGGATATAGCTCCCACATACATATATTTTCGGCCGATTTCCTTATTTTATGCACCAAAAGCTCTATATATGTCCAATTTCGCTGAAATTTGGAGGGTCTGACGGAATTTGTTCTAGAAATAAACGTGCTAAATTATATGGATATCGGTGCAGATTTGAATATAGCTCCCATATATATTTTCGCCGATTTCCTATATTTTATGCACCAAGCACGCTATATATGTCCAATTTCGCTGATATTTGAAATGTGTAACGGAATTTGGTCTAGACATAAATGTGCCGAATTTTATCGAAATCGGTTCAGATTTGGATATAGCTCCCATATATATTTTCGGCCGATTTTCCCCATTTGATGCACCAAACACGCTATATATGTCCAATTTCGCTGAAATTTGGAATGTGTTACAGAACTTGGTCTAGAAATAAATGTGCCGAATTATATCGAAAACGGTTCAGATTTGGATATAGCTCCAATATATATTATCGGCCGATTTTCCACATTTTATGCACCAAACACGCTGTATATGTTCAATTTAGCTGAAATTTGGAGGGTCGGACGGAATTTGTTCCAGAAATAAATGTGCTAACTTATATAGAGATCGGTTCAGATTTGAATATAGATCCCATATATATTTTCGGCCGATTTTCTGTAGTTTATGCACCAAGCACGCTATATATGTCCAATTTCGCTGAAATTTGGAATGTGTTACAGAACTTGGTCTAGACATAAATGTGCCAAATCATATCGAAATCGGTTCAGATTTGGATATTGCTCCTATCTATATTTTAGGCCGATTTTCTGTATTTGATGCTCTAAACACGCTATATGTGTCCAATGTCGCTGAAATTTGGGATGTCTGACGGAATTTGTTCTAGAAATAAATGTGCCAAATAATATCGAAATCGGTTGAGATTTGGATGTAGCTCTCATATATATTTTCGGCCGATTTCCCGGATTTGATGTACAAAACACGCTATATATGTCCAAATTCGCTGAAATTTTGAATGTGTTACAGAACTTGGTCTAGAAATAAACGTGCCAAATTATATCGAGATCGGTTCAGATTTCCCGGCCGATTTCCCGTATTTGATGTACAAAACACGCTATATAATTTTGAAGTAGTCAGTAGAAGTCATCATTATATACAAAAGTACTTATATTTGGGAAGGAATTGACCAGGGCTACAGCTATGAAATATCATATCTTTGAGAGATTTCTTATGAGGGATATTTTATTATGATATATCTAAAGCATTATTGGATTAAAAATTGTAAATACAAGTGTAATTTAAGGTATCACAATAGGTTAATATGTATATGACTTGGAAAAAATAAGTCCCATGTATAAAATAAATTACAACTATCCTTAAATTTAAGGTTCTCAAAACTGGTTTTATTCTTAATTTAATTCAATTAGGTAGATCTAAATCCAATCTGTCGAATTAAAGAGAAATTAATAGTGTAAGAGTATATAACCTTCGTAGGAATACTAATAGTCGAAAAAGCTTTAGGAGGGGTGTTACCCCCTGAAACATACAAAAATACCATAGTAGCTCCATAATAGCCCTGAATGGGTAGAGAACGCCTTCATATTTTATGCACCAAACACGATATTTATGTCAAATTTCGATAAAATTTGGAATGTGTGACGGAACCTGGTCTAGAAGTAAATGTGCCAAGTTATATCGAAATCGGTTCAGATTTGCATATAGCTCCCATATGTATTTTCGACCGATTTGCTATATTTTGTCCACCAAACACGCTATGTATGTCCAATTTCAATGAAATTTGAAATGTGTGACGAATTTTGTATAGACACAACTGCGCCAAATTATATAGAAATCGGTTCAGATTTGGATATTGCTCCTATATATGTTCGGCCGTTTTCATTTTATTTTATTTAGCAAACACGCTATGTATGTCCAAGTTCGATCAAATTTGGAATGTGTGACGGAATTTGGTCTAGAAATAAATGTGCCAGATTTGAATATAGCTCCCATACATATATTCGGCCGATTTCCTGTATTTTATGCACCAAACACGCTATGTATGTTCAATTTCAATGAAATTTGGAATGTGAGACTTCTTAAGAGAGATGTTTTATTATGATATATCTAAATCAATATTGAAGTAAAAATTATAAATACAAGTGGAAGTTATTCTATTAATAATTTAAGATATCACAATAGGTTAATATGTATATGACTTGGAAAATATAAGTCCCATGTATAAAATAAATTACCAATTAATATCACTCATATATGAGGCGCTCAGCGCCAAAACGGCCTATACGGCCCAACAAACTCAAACACTATACAGATCTAACAAGAACCTTTTGAAATAACTACTAAAAAATTCCATATTGCATTGAATAACACCAGGTAATATCGACACCTCCAAATAATAGTATGCTAAGTCTAAAAAGAGAGTTTTGCAGGAGAAGCTCTCAAAGTTTGGAAATTTTTTTGAACTTCAGTACTATGCTAAGTCAATATTTGTTTATAACTTCTGTTCGGATTGACCGATCATTACCAAAATTAGACAGAATTTAAGTTAAAGGACGTTCGACACCTCCAAATAATAGTTTGCTAATTCCGAAAAGCGAGTTTTGCAGGACAAGCTCTAAAAGTTTGGAAATTACTTTGACCTTCAGTACTATGCTAAGTAAATATTTGTTTATAACTTCTGTTCGGATTGTCCGATCATTACCAAAATTTGACAGAATTTAAGTTAAAGGACGTTAAATATAAAAATGTAAAGAACTTGAAAACATGCTAAGTCGACTTAGCATACTATTGTTTGGAGGCGTCGATATTGCCTTCTAAAATAATGCAATATTGAATTTTTTAGAATTTATTTCAAAAGGTTTCAGTAAAAACTTTATAGTCTGTTTGATAAATACTTCACCTTAGTCGGGGTTGCGAAGCGCACCGGGTTCAGCTAGTACCTAATATAAATAGAGACTTCATTTCTTTAGTGACATATATAAAATTTTACGAGGAATATTTTCATCTTTGACGTCATCCCTCTAAAATTATGTTTTGTTGGACACTTTTGAATAAACTCATATGAAGTCCGACTTTAACCCTAAAACGTGTTTTTCCTTTTTAGAGATTCCAGGCGATTAGAATAGATTTACAGATTTGGTGTATTCTGAGACCTATAGTAAAATTTTTTGACCAACAGTTTGGTAGAATATTTTGATTTGATACGATCATATTTTAAAGGAGATTTGGAACGGTTTTCTAAAAAAGGACCGAAAAGACCATTTTAATGAACAGCAAGAGGGTTAAAATTTTTAACACGAATATTCCCCATACTCTTGTCTTTAAAGTTGCCAAAGCCACTATATGTCTAGAATGTATGGATTCCAAGATATCTTTAATCAAATATTTCGGAAAATCAAGAAATGGGCGAAACTTGTCCCGCCTAGTTTGGTTACTTTCCGATAGCAAGGTGAACAACCCCACGGCGTTGCCAATCTTCTACTGGGCGCGTCTTCCCGGGTGGCGGATGGGAAGGGGGTCTCTGAGTTATGTGGGGTCGGCACTGACCGAGGGAAACCGAAGGCGATTCTGCCTTCACATATCTCAGAGACTCTGGGGGTTTTTCTTTTAAACTCCCCGTGGACCAAAATTGGTAGTTCCCTTAAATAAATCTACTAAGATGGGTAAAAGACATAAAAGGAGTAAAGTTACGGTGCAGGGAGTTAATAACCCAGTACCGGCGGTAAGCATTGGTGAGATCACAAGCCACGTGCCGTCGAGATCAAGCGATTGTGATCCGGCTGTCTTAGGTGTGGATGCCTTGGCACCTACAGCTGTAACTACTACAAGTGCAGAAAATTCAATCCGAAATATAGTTGACGAACCGGCAATTCCAAAGGACAACGCTCTAGCCACAAAGGACAACTGATGTAAATCAGTCCACGGCTGACAGGACCGTAGTTTGGGGCGGGGACGACCTACACGGAAATCTCAAGGTTAACAGAGACAGAGTAGGGAACCAACTGGAGAGACTTGTTCCGACCATGCCACCAGAGGACATGCTAAATAATCTCACCCTAACTGAAGACGAACTGTACATTACGGTGATCCCAGCTGAGTCAACTAGGAGGTCTGATGATGACATGTCCACTGACGGTGATGTGGTCGAAGAGGTTGTGGACCTAGGTTCGCAATCCCTAACAAAACTGATCCAGTCTGGTACTGTATCGGCACCCGCCTGCTTCGGAGGCAGATTGCCAGTCAATGGATGTTGATGGAGAATCTAAAGAGGATCGATCAACAGCCACTGACTTTAAGTCGATGGCCAACGATGAGGAATCAACGGAAACTCCAACAACAGCCACTGACCCCAAGCCTGCGTTGGGGAATCCAAGGAGACTTCATCGACGGACACCGACAATATCCGCCAAAGAGGCTGCAGATACTAGGCACTAGGGACGCGAACTCGCATTCAAGGAGGGAGATTACCTTCATCAAGAGTAAACTCAAATACATTAGGAAGTTCGAATGAACTTATCCTAACGCACGCAGATGTGAACTCCTGGTGGACAAAATCTTCCTCCCAGATCCTGTCACTGCTTCAGCCAAAGACTCGAAAGAGACTGCGGTGACAACCTAAAGCTGTTCCGAAGCCGAACCCAGATCAGAAAGAACTTGAAAAGGATAAGGGGCATAATCCGACACCAAAAGACTCTCGTAGGGGTAGTCAACTGGGGAAGGTGACTGTCCCAAATCCGGATCCTACCCCAACTGACGCGGGTAAAGCGGAAGAACAATGGGTTTCGGAGACCCACGCAAGCTCTTCGGGAGTCACGACGGGAGGATCGTCAGGGGCACCATCGACTTCTGAGAAGGCGAACAAGTCCTCACAGCCAAAGACTGTGAAGCGGGTTCGCTCTTCAGAAGGCCCACAGCCTTCGCCAAAGAAGACGATGATCTCCCAGGCGGTCAACACGGCGGAGCATAGGAGCTGGCGTTCTTGATCGCAAAGCCAAGGGAAGTAGCAGGTTCACTGATCTGACGAACCATCAACTGACACTCAGTGTCAGTGTCCAACCTAACAGAAACCCTTCTTCGCTGTCATAAGGATGCCTGTCCATTAACTTATCCAGGGAAGAAATCCCAACCGGTGTGGTGGAACAAGGATCTTGGCGAACTGCGGAAAAACACCACAAAACTGTATAATAGGGCGCATGCGACGAATCTTGACAGTGACTGGGAATCGTATAAAGCGAGTTTCAACAAATACAAGAGTAAAATCAAGCGCGCCAAAAAAAAGTCATGGGTTTGTTTCTGTGAGTCTGTAGAAGGAGTAAACGACGCTGCCAGGTTCCGCAAGATACTCTCCAAGGACCCCAAATCCATTGGCAGTATCAAAAAACCGGACGACACGTGGACAGACTCAGGTCTTGAGATTCTAAACCTTCTAGCTGAGACCCACTTCCCTGACTGCACGGACGCCAGTAACCTTCACACTGAATGTGACAACTTCCAAGTCAAAGAGTCAGTGGACGAGAGTTTCATCGATAAGGTTGTAAGCAGAAATAAGATAAAGTGGGCAGTTAGTACATTCAAACCCTATAAGTTACCTGGTCCAGATGGAATAATTCCGGAGATGCTCCAATTTGACGCACCGCATATATATCTAATTCTGGAGGCGATCTTCAGGGCCTGTTTGTTTCTTTCTTGCGTACCAGATCTGTGGAAGGAGGTAAAGGTAACTTACATCCCTAAAGCGGGGAAAGCCAGTCACTCTGCACCGAAAGACTACAGACCTATAAGCTTATCCTCCTTTCTCCTCAAGACACTCGAACGACTGATCGATCTGGAGGTTAGGAGCTTTGCAGACACTGCCTCGCTGAGTAATTCGCAGCATGCTTACATCAAAGGTAAATCTGTGGAAACTGCTCTTCATGAGGTCGTTTTAGGTTTTATTGAGAGAAACATGGAGAATTCAAACTTTACCTTGGCAGCTTTCCTGGATATAGAAGGAGCTTTTAACAACGTACAACTTGAGTCCATTCATCTCTCGCTTAGAGCGGTCAACACCCTGGAAACCCTGATATGCTGGATAAATAGGATGCTGGAAAGCAGGATCATTAATTCCAATATTGGGGAGTTGACGATAAGAAAAACAGTAACTAAAGGTACCCCCAGGGAGGTGTACTCTCACCGCTGCTGTGACTACTTGTGATAAAGAAGATTTTGGCGGAATTCGACAGTCAGGGCATCAAGGTTGTCGCATACGCGGATGATGTGGTTATATTGATAACTGGCCAATTCTTGTCCACAATCTTAGCTTATGCAAAGAGCCTTATCAAAGCTGTACCGTTGGACCACCGCAAATTGCCTTGGTGTAAATCCAACGAAAACAGAACTGGTATTGTTCACCAGAAAGCATAAGCTTGGCGACTTCGTGCCACCAACATTGGGTGGAGTGCAATTACAGCTATCTCCTGAGGCCAAATACCTAGGTAAAATCCTGGATTTAAATGAGTCATGCCAGAATTCGATTAGGAAAAGCTGGGGATTAAATCCAGCTATTATACACTGGCTGTATAATACTGCTGTGAGACACATCTTATCCTACGGTGGCACGCCTTGTCTGGTGGCACGCGCTTCGACATAAATCGAACTCCGGCAACATAGACAAGGTGCAGAGGGCAGCCTCGATCCTGATAACTGGAGCTTTTAGAAGTACACCGCAAGCAGCTCTAAATGCGATGTTGAACCTCTTGCCCATGAGACTCAGCATCAAAGGTCAAGCAGGACGTAGTGCCCTAAGACTACATGAATTGAATCATTGGAGTGACAGCACCTATGGACATGCATGCATTCTTCGGGAGCTAGGACCAAACCTTAGCTTAAATCAGCTGGGGAAATTCAGCGACTACTTATCACCAGTCCAAAGATTTGAAGATATTCAGGTCGTTATCCCTAGTGGAGATGACTGGATCCATAGTAACCCTCCTCTGGACGGTCTGGCTTTCTACACAGACGGTTCCAAGATGGAAGAAGGTACCAGAGCTGGCGTCTACTGCGAACAGCTTTGTCTCGAATACTCATGCAGGTTGAACAGCGACTATAGCGTTTTCCAAAGTTGAAATCTTCGCGATCAATATGGCTGCAGAGTTGATAAAAAGTTTGGATGCAGAAATCTTTGAACCGGTTCTTAAAGCCGTCAAATTCTCCAACATCAAGTCTGAGGCCGTTCTTGAGTATAGAACTGCTTTGGTGAACCTCACAAACGTTGTCCGACTCTGCTGGGTACCGGGACACTGTGACATTATGGGAAACGAGAAAGCAGATGAACTGACAAGACATGGTCCCAATCAACAAGTCTAGCAATCACTGATTCTATCAAACCACCCATATGTCACCTTTTTCGGAGAGTGGAGACGTCCTGTGAAGAACGAGCCAAGGAACTATGGCATAATGAATCAAGGTGCAACGTGTCAAGGGCCGACTCTATCAACAAACAGAACAACTTCACTCTTAAATTTGAGCAAATCAGAAATCAGGGTATTGACGGGGGTCATTACCGGTCATTGCAACATCCGAGCTTTTATCGGCAAATGGCAGGATGATGGCGTGGATTATTGCAGGCTATGTGGAGATGAGGAGGAAACGGAGACTATTGAGCATATTTTATGTCGCTGCCCGATGTTAACTCGAAAGCGATATAGATTAACAGGAGTATGCTTTCCTCCAAGCTTAACCTTCTACTCAAATATGGAACCAACAATCATCAATAACGTCATCAAAAATTTGAATTGGCTGGGTCGGCGTAACCCATAAGCGTAACTACTTCTCTGGCAGTTTTCTAACCATCACCAAATTAAACCATCCTCCTTTCTTTATTACATTTTAATCTTTAATAATCCATTTATTATTACTTTCCCAACCCCACCCTCTTTTTTCTTTATTTTCTTTTGTTTCTCTTCTTTTGTCTTTTCAGGTACTTCTGAACTTCTTTTTATACCCTCCACCATAGTATGGAGGGTATATTAAGTTTGTCATTCTGTTTGTAACACATCGAACTAATTATTTGCGACCCTATAAAGTATATATATTCTTGATCAGGATAAAATTCTAAGACGATCTAGCGATGTCCGTCTGTCTGTCCGTCTGTTGTAATCACTCTAGCGTCCGAAATAATTGAGATAGAGTGCTGAAATTTTGCACCCGAGGGTCTTTTTTCCATAGGCAGGTCAAGTTCGAAGATGGGCTATATCGGTCCACTTTGTGGTATAGCCCCCATATAACGGAACCTCCGGATTTGAGGTATTTTAACGTTCTTCGCCACATTTGCAGACCGAATTAGCTATAATTTGGCACTTAGGGTTCCTAGTGATCAACAAACTTATATGCCATAGGATATGGGCATAGGTCAATGTTTTGGTATAGTCCCCATATAACGGTACCTCCCGATTTTCGGTATTTTGAGAATTTTAGCCACAATTTTTAACCGAACTATCTGCAATTTGACATTTGAGGTTCTCAGTGGTCATGAAACATCTCCACGAAACATCGTCAACATAGGTCCATGTTTTGGTATAGCCCCCATATAACAGTACCTCCCGATTTTCGGTATTTTGAGAATTTTAGCTAAAATTTTTAACCGAACTAGCTGTAATTTGCCATTTGAGGTTCTCAGTGGTCATGAAATATCTCCACCAAGCATCGTCAACATAGGTCCATGTTTTGGTATAGCCCCCATATAACGGTACCTCCCGATTTTCGGTATTTTGAGAATTTTAGCTACAAATTTTAACCGAACTAGCTGTAATTTGCCATTTGAGGTTCTCAGTGGCCATGAAATATCTTCACCAAGCATCGTCAACATAGGTCCATGTTTTGGTATAGCCCCCATATAACGGTACGTCCCGATTTTCGGTATTTTGAGAATTTTAGCTACAATTTTTAACCGAACTAGCTGTAATTTGCCATTTGAGGTTCTCAGTGGTCATAAAACATCTCCAACGAAACATCGTCAACATAGGTCCATCATTTGTATAGCCCCCATATAACGGTATCTCCCGATTTTCGGTATTTTGAGAATTTTAGCTACAATTTTGTCTATTCAAAAATAATCGTCAATATAGGTCCATGTTTTGGTATAACCCCCATATAACTGTACCTCCCGATTTTCGGGAATTTTCAGTGGTAACGAAATTTCTTCACTAAAATTCGTCAACATGGGTCCATTTTTGAGGGTCTACATTGTTTTGATGAAACTACCCTCAATTTGACTCTTGAAGTTCCCTGCAGCTATAAAACTTTTCCAATAGGTTGACTCTTTGATATAGTCCCGTATGTAGTACCTTTCACCTCGCTGAACACATTTTTTTAGATTAGATTAGATAACACTGTGCAACAAAATGGAGGTGAAAGTCTGGGGCACGGAAAATTCCTCTTGGGGAAGAAAGGCCTTGGTGAGTATATTATGAACCCCGAAGGACAGATCCGCCGTGAGTCGAACTTCCGCGTTATGGCGTGATGAAATTTTTGCTAGAGACCCTGTGGGCCATCAGGAATTAGCATTTTATCTTTGTTCACTGTTGCTTAAGTGTTCTACAAAAACAACAAACAAAGATATAATGCTAATTGATGACGGCTTACAGGGTCTCTTGCAAAAACTTCATCACGCCATAACGCTGAAGTTCGACTCACGGCGCATCTTTCCTTCGGGGTTTTTAATATACACACACCAAGGGCTTTCATCTCCAAAAAGATTTATCTCTGCCCCAACATTTGTGTTCACAGTGTAATTTAAGCAATAGTGGGAGGCAGTAGGAGTCTATCCATTGTCGAAAAGTTGTTCCACCTAAAATTGTAAAAGGACCCTAATTATCCCATTTTAATTAAGACTATTTTATGGTGGAGGGTATAAAAAGTTCGGCCCGGCCGAACTTAACGACTTTTTACTTGTTAGCCCTACTTTCATAATCTGCTCAGTTTTTCCCATCATTTTTTTGTTGTTGTCACACAGTGTAATATTTCATAGCTAGAAATTTGCTCCGTCCACCTGCCGAAGCACTTGACTTATTGCCTACCTTATTAGATATCTTATCAACCTCCATACATATTTTTCCCCTCATTATCCTAACTTGATTTGATATCTCAATATTTTGAACAGGTCCTTTAATAACCTTTTCGTATTCCCTGAAATCCTTATATTTACTAGTCCTTCGAAGAAGAAGAAAAAAAATGTGTAAAAATAAAACAAATTGCTGTCAATTTGTCACTTAACTTTAACTAGTTGTTGCTTTTTGTTCTTGACTTCTCAATTTTTCTTTTTGCCACTTCCAGTTGGCTTGGCTGATTCCATGGCAGCCATAGTTAGTGACTGACTGGGTGACTGAGTGAGTGAGTGACTGATGTCTTTATATCGGTCAAAGACTAACTGAATGACTTTTGTGGTAGCTGCTGTTTCGTTCTTTGTTATGAAAAATATAATACAATCTGGTTGGTGGATGGTGTGGTGTTAGAAACGGCAAGTTGACAAGTCGTTGTCTCTCTTTTGTTGTTGTTGTTATTGTTGTGTGAGGTTCATAGTTCAGTTCAATTCTCTTGATTTTCATTTCCATAATAAGTCCTTGTGGTAGTCCTTCTTGTTGTCCTGACTTTGTTATGCTTGTTAATAAAAATGAATATTTGTTGTTGTTCTTCTTCTTCGGTGTTGTTTCTTGCTCTGCCACTGTCACTTACTTGTCTTTTGTGCCTACAGACATGCTTGTCTCATAAAACTTAATCAAAATTAAAGTTAACTTGTAATATGTCCCGACCTTTCTCGCTCCCTCTTGAGACCGGATAATGAACATGAAAATGTTTACTACCCGGCTTTACTTTGCCAGATATATTTATGTATGGATATATTTCATTCGTTTTGCTCCACGTTGTCCCAATTGGGGAAATGAAAAATTAAACTTTTAATGCAACAACATTTTACATAAATATAGACTTGAAGATTATCTGTGCAGATATGGCAGGAATGGCATGTGTTTAACGAGCGTATGAGTAATGTCTTTGGAGAGATGTACATGAATAATAATAGTCATACGCAACACAGTACTTGGAGTTATTATTAATCATACGCCGCCTGGTTTAAAGGCGAAATGATGCAAGTCGGTGGAGCAAGACCTAAGTGTGAAATTATCACGTTAAAGAAAAAAGTTCTTGAAGATAACACTTACCCATCGAATATGGATTTAGATGGAGCGTTCTAATATGGATTATGCTTTTTTTAATACAAACATGGCCATCAAGTTTTCCAATAGTGATAACAACAACAATTTTAATTACGAACCACTAGAGCCCTATGACCAGCATGAATGTCACTTCAATAGCAATGTCGGCACCAAAACTAGTCATGGACTTATTCCACGTTCCATTACGTACGTTCCACATACGTATACTCTCTGATTTGTTTGCAAGGCATGTTTTGTACCCTTGGATAAAACGTTCAAAATATCGAAAATATGTGAGTGCCGTTCTATGGCCGTGCTATGAAGGCCTGGTGGAAAGTTTTATACCCCCAACGAAGACTAAATACAAAATTTAAACCACAACCTGCGAAATACTGAAAATCGGGAGGTACCGTTCTATGGGGGCTATATGAAAACGTGGACCTATATATTACTATATGACCTATTCCAACAAATTTCCGGCGGAAAAAATTTTTACAACCATCGAAGTTTCAGCCATTTCGGTGGGATATTGGGGCCAAAAATTTCAAAATACCGAAAATCGGGAGGTACTTTCTATGGGAGCTTTATAAATTAAATAAGTGGGTATATACGAATTAATGAAAAATAGTTTTTGAAAAATATTTTTTAAAACATAAATTTATTTAAAAATATTTTTACATGCACGAATTATTGAAAAATATTTTTTTACAAAAATCAACGAATTCTTGAAAAATATTTTTACATGCACGAATTATGGAAAAATATTTTAAAAAAAATCCACAAATTATTGAAAAATATTTTTTAAACAAGTAAAAAAGTATCAGTCGGCTTGGCCGACAGAGATATACCCTCAGCCTGTGTATATTAAAACAATTTTTTCCCAAAAAACGTATGTATTTAGAGGGTTTTAAAAATTTTGGGCGTATGAAACGAAAAAAATGTTGATTAGGATTACGGATCTAAAAGGAATGGATCGACACTGACCGTTATAGAAGTGGATCTCCAGCCACAACATATGGTGCCATAGGGGGTTTTTACACTCTTCGGGATGTTTGCTCAAGAAGTATGGACTTGCCCCTAAAAAACTTTTACCATCGTAATTGAGGCAGCGAATGCAAGTTGCTTCAACAAAAATCGAAGTGATTCGATATCGGGTCTTAAAGTGAACTTATCCGAAATTTTGTGTGGGAGGTACCGGATAGAGTGGACAAATATAGTCCATATTCGAACCTGATCTACATCTGGTAGATATATTAGGATGTGTAAGGTATGGACCAATTCGCCCACTCCCTTCAAATGTTACCGTACGAACAATGTTTCCGAACATTTTTGAAATTTTGTGGGGGAGGTACCTGAAGGAGTAGACCGATATGGCTTGTCTTCGAACTTAAACTATGTTTGGAAAAAATATTACTAAGACCAAAGTTTGGACCGAATCGGCAGATCCGTTCTAGAGTTATCTTGCGCTCCAATCACCTCACACGGTGTCATATGGGTTTTTTGCAACTTTCATGCTATTTTCTCAGGAAGTATGGTTGCTAAAACAAAAATCAAAGCGATCGGAGAGATGGCCCTAAACTGAACTTTTCCGAAATTTTATGTGGGAGGTACCCGAAGGAGTGGACCGATTGAGTCCATATTGAAACCTCATTTAAGTCTGGTACAGGTTTCACGATGGACAAAGTATGGACCAAATCGGTTACTCTCTTCAAGAGTTATCGTGCGCACAAATTTCCCGGACATTTTCGAACTTTTGTGTGGGAGGTACCGGAAGGAGTGGACAGATACAGCCCATCTTCGAACTTAAACTAAGTTTGTGCAAAATATTACGAAAGCCAAAATTTGAACCGAATAGGTTCATCCGTTCGAGAGTTATCGTGCGCACCAGCCAGCCAGACAGACAGACGGACGGACATTGCTAAATCAACTCCAAATTGTCTGAAACACATTTCGTCCAAACATACGTGGGGTCTAAAACCATTATTTCGATGAGGCACATTTTGCCCGTATGAAAGTGTACCCTTTCTAGCCTAAAGGCTGAGGGTATAAAAATTGAATTATTGAAAAATATATATTCAAAAAATCAACGAATTATTAAAAAATATATATTAAAAAATCCACGAATTGTTGAAAAATATTTTTTTAAAAAATCCATGAATAATTATTGAAAAATATTTTTTAAAAAAAATCCACGAATTATTGAAAAATATT
The DNA here is from genome assembly GCF_047663935.1 of Musca autumnalis. Taxonomy (NCBI): domain Eukaryota; kingdom Metazoa; phylum Arthropoda; class Insecta; order Diptera; family Muscidae; genus Musca; species Musca autumnalis. Next base: position 29,355,082 of record NW_027411755.1, read on the forward strand.
TTTTAAAAAAATCCACGAATTATTGAAAAATATTTTTGAAAAATCAACGAATTATTGAAAAATATTTTTATAAAAATCAACGAGTTATTGAAACATATTTTATAAAAAATCTACGAATTATTGAAAAATATTTTTGAAAAAAATCCACGAATTATTGAAAAATATTTTTTAAAAAATCAACGAATTAGTGAATAATATTTTCACATGAACGAATTATTGAAAAATATTTTTTAAGAAATCCACGAATTATTGAAAAATATTTTTTAAAAAATCAACGAATTAGTGAATAATATTTTCACATGAACGAATTATTGAAAAATATTTTTTACGAAATCCACGAATTATTGAAAAATATTTTTTAAAAAATTAACGAATTATTGAAAAATATTTTCACATACACGAATTACACTGTGCAGCAGCATTTTTGGGGGGTGGAAAATTTCATTTGGAGATGAAAGCCCTTGATGAGTATACTAAGAACCCAAAAGGAAATTTTCGCCATAGGTCAAGTTTCTGAGATATCGCGCGATGAAGTTTTTGATTTTTTCCCTAAAATGCTTCGGAAAATAGCTCCATATCTCTGTTTGGCGTTGTTGTAGCATCGTTTTGAGGTGACATGTCTTCAGTCAAATCCATTGGCGAATCTTTTTGTAGAACATTTCATTCTTCTAACTCGATGCCTTTCATGTCCTTTTCGTCCTTTATTTCTTGAACCGCAGTGAAAGTACCACAAGATCAGATTTTTCAGCATCCAAATATTCTACAAAATTGTTGCTCAGAAGATTTTAGGTACGGTTCTCTTTGACAACTAATCGATTTTGTCCCGTTTTCATTGTCATTTTTGACATTTATTCGGACTTGGTTCAGAATTAAACTATGTTTTGTTTTTCTGTATATTCGTTATTGTTTATGCATAGGTATGTAGAAATTACCAATGGGTATTACTTATGTAGACATCTGGGGTGCTTCTGAAATATTTACCCTAAATAGCTCTTGTATTGATGAACACGATAGTAACAAATTTTCTTGGAGGATACATCCGGTTATCTCAGCTTTTGAACCGGATATTTCGAAATTAAATCCGATATTTGAACCGGTTTTAAGTAACCGATTAAACTTATATGTATACCATTAGAAAGCTTATAGAGTGGTCAATCAAATTAAATTAAATCGCTTCTAAAAACGTTGCTTGTTGCAGTTCTAGAACAAAAAAACCGTTTTCTTAAACCGTTTTTAAGGAAAAATATCAATACGCGCAAATATGGAGATCAAGGGCTGGGTTGTGAAAAATTCTTTTTGGCGATGAATGTCGGTGAAGATAATGTGATGAACCCGGAAGGACAGTTCCGCCGTAGGTCAAACTTCTGAGTTATAGCTAAAAGAATTCTTTCTTGACAAACTATACACACCTACATGACAAAAAACATAGCGAAATTGTATCACGCCATAACTCACAAGTTTGACCTACGGCGGAACTGTCCTTCCGGGTTCATCACATTATCCTCACCGACATTCATCGCCAAAAAGAATTTTTCACCACCCAGCCCTTGATCTCCATATTTGCGCGTATTGATATTTTTCCTTAAAAACGGTTTAAGAAAACGGTTTTTTTGTTCTAGAACTGCAACAAGCAACGTTTTTAGAAGCGATTTAATTTAATTTGATTGACCACTCTATAAGCTTTCTAATGGTATACATATAAGTTTAATCGGTTACTTAAAACCGGTTCAAATATCGGATTTAATTTCGAAATATCCGGTTCAAAAGCTGAGATAACCGGATGTATCCTCCAAGAAAATTTGTTACTATCGTGTTCATCAATACAAGAGCTATTTAGGGTAAATATTTCAGAAGCACCCCAGATGTCTACATAAGTAATACCCATTGGTAATTTCTACATACCTATGCATAAACAATAACGAATATACAGAAAAACAAAACATAGTTTAATTCTGAACCAAGTCCGAATAAATGTCAAAAATGACAATGAAAACGGGACAAAATCGATTAGTTGTCAAAGAGAACCGTACCTAAAATCTTCTGAGCAACAATTTTGTAGAATATTTGGATGCTGAAAAATCTGATCTTGTGGTACTTTCACTGCGGTTCAAGAAATAAAGGACGAAAAGGACATGAAAGGCATCGAGTTAGAAGAATGAAATGTTCTACAAAAAGATTCGCCAATGGATTTGACTGAAGACATGTCACCTCAAAACGATGCTACAACAACGCCAAACAGAGATATGGTGCTATTTTCCCAAGTATTTTAGGAAAAAAATCAAAAACTTCATTGCGCGATATCTCAGAAACTTGACCTGTGGCGAAAATTTTCTTTTGGGTTCTTAGTATACTAATCAAGGGCTTTCATCTCCAAATGAAATTTTCCACCCCCCAGACTTTGAGTTCCATTTTGTGTCACAGTGTTATTAAAAAATATTTTTTTTGAAAATATCCACGAATTGTTGAAAAACATTTTTTTGAAAAATCCACGAATTATTGAAAAATATTTTTTAAAAATTATTGAAACATATTTCCTAAAAATCCACGAATCGGTGAAAAATAATTTGTAAAAAAAACCACGAATTATTGAAAAAATATTTGTTTAAAAAATCAGCAAATTATTGAAAAATATTTTTAAAAAAAGTCCACGAATTATTGAAAAATATTTTTTAAAAAGTCCACGAATTATTGAAAAATATTTCTTTTTTAAATCCACGAATTACTGAAAAATATTTTTTAAAAAATCCACGAATTACTGAAAAATATTTTTTAAAAAATCCACGAGTTGTTGAAAAATTTTATTTAAAACATCCACGAATTATTGAAAAGTATTTTTTTAAAAATCAACAAATTATTGAAAAATATTGTTTTAAATAAAATATAATTAAAACAAGTAAGAAAAGTCTATAGTCGGACGGAGCCGACCATGGAATACCCTATACCACTATCCCTGGACAATCGCTCTCCACGGAACTTCTTTTCAATGATTGTGAAAATGTAATTATCAAATATCAGAGATGTAATGTATAATACTTATGACCAAAACCAAAAAGTTATCTAGCATGACAAAGACATTTTTGGAGCAGGAAAGGAAAATTTAGTTCACGTAAAATGTAATGAAACCCACTTATGTAGTACTGCTACTTCCGTTGTTTAACCGCTATGTTATTGAAATTTTTACCAATTTCACACAAAAGTTTCAGTCCATTTAACCCGCTAAGTATTATCTGATCTTCACGTTGGTTTGTACGCTTCTTCTCCATCATAAACTCAAACTTTATTTAAAATTTTGCGGGTTATTATTTTGACCTACAGAGCCGCTACAAAATTGGTTAAAATTTGGTTCTTGGTCCATTTCATCCCATGAACATTTCACGATCATCACCAAAAACTAATCATTTCTATTCTGGCCCGAACCCAACCTCCTTAAAAAATTCGTTACAATCGGTCCATAATTGCGGCCTTAAGCTTGTTTACAATTTTTAATGGACGACACACATCGCTAATTCGCTTTAACTCGTCGAGATATGAATTTCGACATACCAAATAAGGGGTCTAGGACGAATATTTCGTGGTGTTACATAAACTTTTGGAGAGACAATAAGTATCATGGGATAAAAATGTGGTTCTCTCTCAGTAGGCCCGTTATCTAGCAAACACTTTATTGCAATTTACATAGGCTACTTTGCGAAATATATATGTCCTCAAGGAATTAAAATATCGACTAAAAATAAAATTTTTATATTTTTCATACAAAAGTAATGGTCCATTTCACCCGCTAAAGAATATCAGATCATCATTCATAGGCATCTTTTTCGACCTATACTCTTACCCGGTGCAAAATTTCGTGACTATTTTTGACAATAATTGCGACTTCTAGCGAGTTTATTATTACACTACAAACAAATAACGGAATATATTAGGCTGTAACTCTGTTATCTGATCATGCACATCAACATAATTGGCATCAATTGAAAGGTCAAGCGTTCCACTTTCAAGTATATCTCACTTATCCGGAATGTCACTTCCAGGAATTAAGATATAAGCTGTATATTAAAAATTTTCACAACTTTCACACAAAAGTTTTGGTCCATTTAACCCTCTAAATATTATCCGATCGCCATCTCAAATTGCAAGCTTCTCCTTTGTGATATACTCTTACCTTATTTAAAATTACGCGTTGATCGGACTATTATTGAGACCTACAGAGCCGCTGGAAAATTGGATAAATATTATGTTTTTGGTCCATTTCACCCGCTAAATATTTCACTATCATCACCAATAAGAATAGGGATCTATTCTGATCTGAACCCGACCTTCATACAAAATTTCGTGACGATCGGTCCATAATTGCGGCCTGGAGCGTGTTTACAATTTATAATGGACAGACGGACGGACGGACACACATCTCAAAATCGCTATGAATCTATATGAAGATTGGTATACCACATTGGGGGTCTCCGACGAATATTTCGCGGTGTTACATGAATTTTTACCAAAACAAACTTATAATACCCTTTTCCACATTGTGGTATAGGGTATAAAAATTATGTTTCAGTGTTTTATTTAGGAATGCACTTAAAACTAGAAAATAATTTGTCGCTTAGCTTCAATAAATATATTCTTTTCCATGATGGAAATCTCTCAAATAAAACGCTTGCGTTTAATTTTGCCACCATTTATAATTTAAATGCAAGCGTTTTATTTGAGAGATTCCATCATGAAAAAGAATATATTTATTGAGGCTAAGCGACAAATTATTTTCTAGTTTTAAGTGCATTCCTAAATAAAACACTGAAACATATTTTTTTTAAATTATATTTTATTTTTAACTTTTTAGTAAATAAATTTTTTTTTGACCACTGAGAACAAAATTACAGTCAATTTAGGCCGAAAATTTAGATAAAAACTATATAATGCCTGAAATCGTGTAGTATATACCAAAACCTGGACTGATGTCCATAATTTTTGGTGGGGAAGTTTCTGTACCATTGGGGACCCCAAATGCCAAGTTACAGCCAATTCCTTTTCAAAATGAAGATAAAATCCTCATAATACTTGAAATCGTGTGGTACCGCTATAAGGGGGCTATACCAATACCTGGACCTATGTTCACAATTTTTAGTGGGGAAATGTCTGTATCATTGGAAATGCCAAATGACAGCTAATTTGGTCAAAAATGAAGATAAAATCCTCAAAATACCTGAAATCAGGTGGTACTGCTATATGGGGACTGTAGGAAAAATTGGGCCCTTGTTCATGTATTGTCATCCAAATTTGAAAAGTGTGCAAAGTTTCAGTTCGATTGGTCAACTACAACTGTGTGGAAAATGAGTTACAAGAGTTGAAATGCAAGTTAAATAAAACACCGTTAAAACACTGTAAAATGGACCAATCTTTGTTTTAATTTCATATTCATGTATTGTCATCCAAATCTAAAAAGTGTGTAAAGTTTTAGTCTGATTGGTCAACTGCAACTGTGTTAAAAATGAGGTACCAGATTTGAAAAGCATGTAAAATTGAACACTGTACAGCACTGTAAAAATGTACCAATATTGGTTTTGATTTCATATTCATGTATTGTCATCCAAATCTGAAAAGTTTGCAAAGTTTTAGTTCGATTGATCAACTGCAAGTGTGTGAAATATACGTTACCAGATTTGAAAAGCAAAATACCGGAAATCGGGTGGTACCGTTAAATGAGGGCTATAGGAAAAAATGGACCCATATTGATTTTAGTTTCATATTCACGTATTGTCACCTAAATCTGAAAAGTGTGCAAAGTTTTACTTCGATTGGTCAACTGCAACCGTTTTAAAAATCAGTTACCAGATTTGAAAAGGGGGTTAAGTTAGACACCGTAAAAACACTGTAAGAATGGACCAATATTGGTTTTGATTTCATATTCATGTATTGTCATCCAAATCTTATATGTGTGCAATTTTTAAGTTCGATTGGTCAACTGCAACTATGTGAAAAATTAGTTACCAGATTTGAAAAGCAAATTAGATAAAACACTGTAAAACAGTGTAAAAATGGACCAATATTGGTTTTGATTTCATATTCGTGTATTGCCATCCAAATCTGAAAAGTGTGCAAAGTTTTAGTTCGATTGGTCAGCTGCAACCGTGTTAAAAATGAGTTACCAGATTTGAACTAAACACACACCAAAGCAAGTTAAATAAAACAGTGTAATAAAAACACTGTAATAAAAATCAATGAATTATTAAAAAATTAAAAATATTTTTTAAAAAATCAACGAATTATTGAATTTTTTTTTTTAAATCAATAATTTATTGGAAAAAGTTTTTGAAAAAATCAACGAATTATTGAAAAATATTTTTATTGAAAAATATTTCTTAAAAAATCAATGATTTATTGAAATCTTTTTTAAAAAATCAACAAATTATGAAAAACATTTTTTTTTTTAAAATCAACGAATTATGAAAAATATTTTTTAAAAATCCACCAATTATTGAAAAAAATTTTAAAAAAATCAATGAATTATTGATTTTTTTTTAAATCAGCGAATTATTGAAAAATATTTTTAAATGCGCGAATTATTGAAAAATATGTTTTTAAAAATCCACGAATTATTGATAAATATTGTTTAAAAAATCCACAAATTATTGAAATAGATGTTTTTAAAAAAAATCAACGAATTATTGAAAAATATTTTTTAAAAAATCTACGATTAATTGAAAAATATTTTTTAAAAAATCTACGATTAATTGAAAAATATTTTTTAAAAAATCTACGATTAATTGAAAAATATTTTTTAAAAAATCTACGATTAATTGAAAAATATTTAAAAAAAAATCCACGAATTATTGAAAAATAGTTTTTAAAAAATCCACGAATTTTTGAAAAATATTTTTAAAAAATGAACGAAGTATATTTTTAAAAAAAGTGAAATTTATTAAAAAAATTAAAATATATATTCAACAAGTAAAAAAGTATCAGTCGGCTTTGCCGACAGAGATATACCCTCAGCCTGTGTATATGAAAACAATTTTTTCCCAAAATACGTATGTATTTAGGGTGTTTTAAAAATTTTGGGCGTTTGAACCGACAAAAATGTTGATTAGGATTAAAGATCAAAAGTTTTACACTCTTCGGGCTGTTTGCTCAAGAAGTATGGACTTGCCCCTAAAAAACTTTTACCATCGTAATGGAGGCAGATAATGCAAGTTGCTTCAACAAAAATCAAAGTGATTCGATATCAGGTCTTAAAGTGAACTTATCTGAAATTTTGTGTGGGAGGTACCGGATGGAGTGGACAAATATAGTCCATATTTGAACCTGATCTATATCTGGTAGATATATCCCAGCAAAATAAATTGGAAGCAGTGCAATGTAGACTACTTCTATCACGGCATGTTTTGATGTAGTTCAAACGGAGTCGTGAAAAAGGCACTCCATTCCTCACATTTTAACCGCCTTTGGATGCAATCCAAAGAATCACATCCATTTGCAGTTAAAATGCAGTGCCAAGGGTCAGTTAAAATGCAGTGCCAAAGGGTTAGTTAAAATGCAGTGCTATGGAGTGCATCTTTCAGTAGTCACGCTCTTGTAAAAATCATGAGTGAAAATGCATAATTGGATGCACTTCCAGATTACTTGTACATATAATTTAACTGCATCTTTGGAGGCAAACATTTTGCTGGGTTAGGATGTGTAAAGTATAGACCAATTCGGTCATTCCCTTCAAGACTTATCGTGCGCACAATTTTTCCGAACATTTTTGAACTTTTGTGGGGGAGGTACCTGAAGGAATGGACCGATATGGCTTATCTTCAAACTTAAATACTATTTGGACAAAATATTACTAAGGCCAAATTTTGGACCGAATCGGCAGATCCGTTAGAGAGATATCTTGCGCTGCAACCACCTCACACGGTGTCATAGGGTTTTTTGCAACTTTCAAGCAATTTTCTCAGGAAGTATGGACTTGCCCCTAATGAAACTTGTACCGTCGTATGGAGGGCAGTAAATACAAGCTGCTAAAACAAAAATCAAAGCGATTCGAGAGATGGCCCCAAACTAAACTTTTCCGAAATTTTGTGTGGGAGGTACCCGAAGTAGTGTGCCGATTGAGTCTATATTGAAACATTATCTAAGTCTGGTACACAGTTTACGATGGGCAAAGTATGGACCAAATCGGTTACTCCCTTCAAGAGTTATCGTGCGCACAAATGTTCCGAACATTTTCGAACTTTTGTTGGGGATGTACCGGAAGGGGTGGACCGATATTGCCCATCTTCGAACTGTTTGGGCAAAATATTACGAAAGCCAAAATTTGAACCGAATCGGTTATTCCGTTCGAGAGTTATCGTGCGCTCCAGCCAGCCAGCCAGACAGACAGACAGACGGATGGACATTGCTCAATCGACTCCAAATTATCTGAAACACATTTCGTCCAAACATACTTGGGGTCTAAAACCATTATTTCGATGAGGCACATTTTGCCCGTATGAAAGAGTATATACCCTCGTTAGCATAAATGTTGAGGGTATAAAAATCAACAAATTATGAAAAATATTTTTTTTTTAAATCAACGAATTATGAAAAATATTTTTTTAAAAATCCACCAATTATTGAAAAAAAATTTAAAAAAATCAACGAATTATTGAACTTTTTTTTTTAAAATCAACGAATTATTGATCTTTTTTTAAATCAGCGAATTAGTGAAAAATATTTTTAAATGCACGAATTATTGAAAAATATGTTTTTAAAAATCCACGAATTATTGATAAATATTGTTTAAAAAATCCACAAATTATTGAAATAGATGTTTTTAAAAAAATCAACGAATTATTGAAAAATATTTTTTAAAAAATCTACGATTAATTGAAAAATATTTTAAAAAATCCACGAATTATTGAAAAATAGTTTTTAAAAAATCCACGAATTTTTGAAAAATATTTTTAAAAAATGAGCGAAGTATATTTTTAAAAAAAAGTGCAAATTATTAAAAAAAAATAAAATATATATTCAACAAGTATATGAAAACAATTTTTTCCCAAAATACGTATGTATTTAGGGTGTTTTAAAAATTTTGGGCGTTTGAACCGACAAAAATGTTGATTAGGATTAAAGATCAAAAGTTTTGCGGAGGAGATACTAAAAAGAATGGAACGACATTGACCGTTAAGTGGATCTCCAGATACAACATATGGTGCCATATGGGGTTTTTACACTCTTCGGGCTGTTTGCTCAAGAAGTATGGACTTGCCCCTAAAAAACTTTTACCATCGTAATTGAGGCAGAGAATGCAAGTTGCTTCAACAAAAATCAAAGTGATTCGATATCAGGTCTTAAAATGAACTTATCCGAAATTTTGTGTGGGAGGTACCGGATGGAGTGAACAAATATAGTCCATATTTGAACCTGATCTATATCTGGTAGATATATTAGGATGTGTAAAGTATAGACCAATTCGGTCATTCCCTTCATGATTTATCGTGCGCACAATTTTTCCGAACATTTTTGAACTTTTGTGGGGGAGGTACCTGAAGGAGTGGACCGATATGACTTATCTTCAAACTTAAACTCTATTTGGACAAAATATTTTGGACCGAATCGGCAGATCCGTTAGAGAGATATCTTGCGCTCCAACCACCTCACACGGTGTCATAGGGGTTTTTTGTGCAACTTTCAGGAAATTTTCTCTGGAAGTATGGACTTGCCCCTGATGAAACGTGTACCGTGTTATGAAGGGCAGTGAATACAAGTTGCTAAAACAGAAATCAAAGCGATTCGAGAGATTGCCCTAAACTGAATTTTTCCGAAATTTTGTGTGGGAGGTACCCGAATGAGTGGACGGATTGAGTCCATATTGAAACCTTATTTAAGTCTGGTACACATTTCACGATTTGCAAAGTATGGACCACATCGGTTACTCCCTTCAAGAGCGCACAAATGTTCCGAACATTTTCGAACTTTTGTGGGGGAGGTACCGAAGGAGTGGACCGATATAGCCCATCTTCGAACTTGAACTATGTTTGTGTAAAATATTATGAAAGCCAAATTTTGGACCGAATCGGTTGATCCGTTCGAGAGTTATCGTGCGCACCAGCCAGCCAGACAGACAGACGGACGGACGGACATTGCTAAATCGACTCCAAATTGTCTGAAACACATTTCGTCCAAACTTACTTGGGGTCTAAAACCATTATTTCGATGAGGCACATTTTGCCCGTATGAAAGTGTATATACCCTCGTTAGCATAAATGCTGAGGGTATAAAAAAACACGAATTATTGTATAATAATTTATAAACAAGTAAAAAAGTATTAGTCGACTTTGCCGACAGAGGTATACCCTCAGCCTGTGAACTTAAACTTTCATCTACGGACAGATCGATTGTGTTTAGGGTCTTTTCAGAATTGCCGAAAAAAATGTAAATTAGCTCAAAAGTGTTGCGGAGGAGGTACTTAAAGGAATGGACCGACTTGGTCCATTATGGAAGTGGATCTTATTTTGGGAGTCATATCTTTTCGATAGATATCGCGGCCACTAGTCATTTCAGTGGGTCATCGTACAACCTTTAGACCATTATGCCAGGAAGCACCGACCACGGAAAACATAATATCGCTTTAAACAGGACCATAACAAACAGCATCGGTATAAATTTCCAAAGGATCTTCGATTTTGTGTGGGAGGTACCCGAAGTAGTGGACAAATATAGTCCATATCCGAACCTGATCTATATTTGGAGGATATATTAGGGTGGGTAAAGTATGCACCAAATCTTTCACTCCCATCAAGAGTTATCGTGCGCACAATTTTTCCGAACATATTTGAAATCTTGTGGTGCAGGTACCTGAAGGAGTGGACGGATATAGCCTATCTTCGAACTGAAACTTAGTTTAGACAAAATATTACGAAGGCAACATTTTGGAACGCATCGGCAGATCAGTTCGAGAGTTATTTTGCGCTCCAACCACTACACACGGTGTCATAAGGGTTCTTTGCACCTTTCAGGTTATTTTCTCAAAAAAATATTGATTCGAGAACAGCACCTAAACTGAACTTGCCGAAATTTTGTGTAGCAGGTACCCGAAAGAGTAGACCGCTTGAGTCCATATTGGAACCTCATATAAGTCTGGTAAAAATTTCACGATGTGCAAACTATGGACCAAATCGGTTACTGCATTTAAGAGTTATCGTGCGCACAAATTTTCCGAACATTTTCGAACTTTTGTGGGGGAGGTACCGGAAGAAGTGGACAGATATAACCCATCTTCGAACTTAAACTAAGTTCGGACAAAATATAACGAAAGCCAAATTTTGGACCGAATCGGTTGATCCGTTCGAGAGTTATCGTGCGCTCCAGCCAGACAGACAGACGGACGGACATGACTAAATCAACTCCGAATTGTCTGAAACACATTTCGTCCAAACATACTTGGGGTCTAAAACCATTATTTCGATGAGGCACATTTTGCCCGTATGAAAGTGTATATACCCTCGTTAGCATAAATGCTGAGGGTATAAAAACATTTTTTTAAAAATCCACTAATTATTGAAAAATATTTTTCAAAAAACCCACGAATTATTGAAAAATATTTTTCAAAAAACTCACGAATTATTGAAAAATATTTTTCAAAAAATCCACGAATTATTGAAAAATATTTTTCAAAAAACCCACGAATTATTGAAAAATATTCTTTCAAAAATTCACGAATAATTGAAAAATATATTTTTTAAAAAATCCATGAATTATTGAAAAATCTTTTTTAAAAAATGAACGAATTATTGAATTACTAATGACGTAGGAATAAAACTTAACATAATATTTGTGAACATTGAAAAATGAAATTACCAAGCAGGACTATAGGAAAAGTTTGGAGTTTCAATTAACTGACATAATTTCGCAAATGCATTTATCTAATGAAGTGCGATATATATACTAGTTCCCAAGCTTTGCCTTCGTCTGCCACAAAAACAACATTCAATACGCCTGAAGATCGGCTTAACCACCCGTGAAACGTAGCGTAATGGTTGAATGCGTGGGACTTCGGTAGACTCCTAATTTTTCAATGTATATAATAGGTCTAATAAGCTCAACTCGAAAGAGAATTAATTAAATATCACTATAAATGACCTTCGCCTTAATAAAGTAAAAATAAAAAATTATTGAAAAATATATTTATAAAAAATGCACGAACTATATTTAAAAAAAAACACGTGCAAATTATTGAAAATTATTAAAAATATATTTAAAAAAAACCACGTATTATTATAAAATAAGTTTTAAAAAATGCAAATTTTGCACGAACTATTAAAATATTTATTTTTAAGTTCACGAATTTATTTTAAATATTTTTTAAGTAATGCACGAAATACTGAAAAATATTATTAATTATTGCAAAATATTCCTTAACAAATAATAAAGTATCAGCCGGCTTTGCCGACAGAGATATGATATGTGTGGGTTGAAAGTTTCCTCTACGGACAGATCGAAAAGCGGTTATACAATCAAACTCCTTTTCCCTAAAAATACGTGTTAAGAGAGTTTTCGTAATTTTGTGACATATTTTGGACGTCTGACTTGCAGACAAAAATATGAATTTGAATTAAAACTCAAAATTGTTACAGAAGAATTACAATTTCTTCATTCTAGTCGCAGACTGCATTTAACAAAAATGTTAAACTTTTGTAGAGGAGGTAGGAGGTGAAAACAATTTAACTAAACTTGGACAAGATATTATGATATTTTATTTAAATGTACAAATTTAATTTTTTTTTTTTTTAAATCCACAAATTATTGAAAACATATTGTTTTAAAAATCCACGAATTATCGAAAAAAATATTGTTTTAAAAAATGCACGAATTATGAAAAAATATTGTTTTAAAAAATGCACGAATTATTGAAAAAGTATTGTTTTAAAAAATCCACGATTTATTGAAAAAATATTGTTTTAAAAAAACCACGAATTATCGAAAAAAATACTGTTTTAAAAAATGCACGAATTATGAAAAAATATTGTTTTAAAAAATCCACGAATTATCGAAAAAAAATTTTGAAAAAATATTTTTTAAAAAATCGACGAATTATTGAAAAGATGTTGTTTAAAAAATCTATGAATTATTTTGTTTTAAAATGTGGACGAACAATGTTTTGACAAATGGACGACAAATTTCAAGGGGATAATTTTACACCTCCAACGAAGACTAATACCAAATTTCATATATTTCGGTTGGATATTGATGCCACAACTTTTAAAATATCGAAAATCGGGAGGTGCCATTGTATGGGGCTACATGAAGGCGTGGACCTATTCCAACAAATTTCAGGTGAAAAGTTTTATACCCCCAACGAAGACTTTAAACCAAATTTTAACCATTTCGGTAGGATATTGAGGTTACAATCTTCAAAATACCGGAAATCGGGAGGTACCGTTTTATCTTGCCTGTATAATTGTGTAAAACTATACCAAAAAATTTACCAAAAAATTTAGTGTAGAATGTTCTATACCCCCAAAGAAGACTATGTACCAAATTTGTGCCATTTTGGTGTAACAATGAGGCCGAATCCTTCAAAATACCGAAAATCTGGAAGTACCGTTCTATGGGGGCTATGTGAAGACGCTGAGATATACCGACATGTATAGTTTTACACCCACAATGAAGACTAAGTACAAAATTTCAGACACTTTGGTCTAATAATGAGGCCCTTATGAAGGTATGGGACTGGTTGCGTCCATAAAGAATTAGGAGACAGGTGAGTGTGGTTAGCTGGATAGCTAAACAAATGCAGCGTGTCATGTGGTCTCAATCCACATGGCGGCCATGTGTTGGGTATCGTGGCATTAATTGGGTGGTCCCCAAGTACGGCATTCACACTGTATCTCTGTACTGCCTGCGATACTACATCGATGTGAATGATATGTAAGACTGCCTGATAGGCTCTTTGGTCTGGATGATCTCATTTATACCTTTGGATATCTCTCTGTAAAGATCTCTCCTGATGTGTCTGGGTGGAAGAGGCCTGTCCATAATATCGTGCTATAACACCTACGCAGATACTGGATCGACAACATCCTTTTGTGTAGATGCACTGGTAAAACCTTCGTCTTCTCATGAAGATGGTCCACTGATGTCATGAGGTCCTCACGACTGCATACTGACAGGTCGGAATATTCTTTCATTGCGTAGCGTTAACATTTGCATACCAAGCTGGTACCGCATAGCTTACCACAGACCGGCCTATTGCTTTGTAAGTTTCTTTATTAGCACCCCAAGTATTACCGGCCAGCTACTTGAGGACATTGTTCCTACTTCTGATCTTATCTCAAATAGCTGTGGTTTGCGGGGACTACTTAAACATGCTATCGAACGTTGTGGTCAGAATCAGTACCACCATCGATCAATATTTTTAGTGGGAGCCACATTTAGCCGTCCAAGTGGTGGACAGTGTGGATTTACTGGCGGATATTTTAATATTCCTCAGATGGAAGAAATGCCCTAATTCGGCTATTTAGATATTTAACCCATCACATATATGACCCGACGCCAAGATCGTACAATCATCCGCATACATTACGATATTTATACCGTCTGGTGGGTGTGGAATTTCAGAAAGGTAGAGGTTAAACAGTTCCGGAGTTATCACTTCGCCTTAGGGAACTTCCCGTTTCACTGTAAGGGTTCTGGTCTTCTCGTTTCTGAATTCCACAAACGATAGGCGTCCGCACGTATAGTTGATTATACAACGATTCAAACACGGCTGGAAAGTAGTCCTCTCCATGTCCTCGAACACCTTGACATAATTGACGGTATCGAAGGCCTTCGATAGGCCAAGTGCCACCATGACAGTTCGGTGGCAGTGTTTCAGTCCTATAGTCCATGTTGAGGTTAGGCAACTTGAAACAGCTTCTCTACGTGGGGAGAAGTAGTGCACCATGATGGTTTTCCGATTCATAAAGTCCACAATTTCGCCGACCTTGTTACGGAGATCATTGCAATTAAATTGCAGGAATGATGCATTTCCGGGCCGCTGAACATCGACTTGTGGTGTTAGTTGCGACGTTTGTTGTAGTTGGGGGAACTGCGAGGACGTCTTGTATTCCGACGACAACGAAGAATCGGATGACAAAGTTGGGGACACACTGGGAGATATTGGGGCGCACCAACATGCCTATCGCAGTAATCCTGGGTGCGACTAAGGCCAGAATAAAAATTTTAAACATATTCTTGAACAGCTTTAAAGTGCACTTAAGCGCACATTTTGATATTTTGTAACAGAGTTACCCGAAGGATTGGAGCCAAATGCACCAACCAGATCTTAATTTCTTCAAAACGACTCTCGTATGGCGGGACAGATGTTGCTTATCCAGGGTAGATTCTGTTCATAGGATTCGCCCGTGAACTTAGCTGAGGACCTCACGTACTCAATGATGATCTGATATGTATTTTTTACCCATTGTATTCCGAATCATTTATATAGCTTATTTTATTTTCATTTCCAAATTTAACTTAATTCCCTCAACACCTACTGTGATGCTAACATTGTAACGATAGAAAAAAAAACTCAACTATTTACAACAATTTACCTGATTTTTATGATTATTATCTGACAACAATTGTTAAACTTTTATAACGAACTGCAAAGAGTTGCACGTATGAAATTTGTTCGGTACACATATTTAATGGCATCATAAAAACCCTAACTCACTCCCTCCTTCCCTCCCACCCAGTCTGGCGCCCTCCCTTATGACAACAGGAGGGATACAACATCCAAGTAAGCCATTTCGCATTCCATATCTCCCTTCGTCCCTCCTGAAGCAGCATATAATATTCCTTATGACATCAGAAGAGAGATACAACACCCAAGACATTCCACCAACATAAACGTCAAAACATCGTAACGAGAACATTGATTGTATTTGCCATTATTGTAAAGTGACTTTTCTCACATAAAAGTGAGTTTTAATGTTTTGACATTTATTCCACTTTGGATGCAGCAACACGCACAAGCCCGCCCATGAGCTTGAAACTCTAACTAACATCAGCTAACAAACAAACAACCAATCGAGAATAGCTTCAGCACACACACACGAGCAGACAGATCTTTTTGAAATTGTTAAAAAGTTTTCAACACAAAACGTATTGTTGTCATCACGTACACGTTAAAAGTTACGCCATAGACTTTGAACTTTTTTATTTTTTTATTGTGAACGGAAGTAATGATATTAGCTTGACTCATGTTTTTGTATTTAACAATAGGGAGTAGAATAAAACAACAACAACAGAAACGATATTCGAATTTTAAGACTCACTAAGATTGCGAAGAATAGTAGGGATTCCTGGGGGAAAATAGGGAATAGATTGTTTGTTGTCTTGCATTAAAAGCTTTGTTGCAGCAAATTGTTATTGACACAGTGGGCGTATGGAGAATGATTGTTATTCATCATACGCTCCATGGGACTCCTATCGTAGTATGGATTATGGAAAAGTTGACAAAATGGTACCAAAACTCAGTCTTATAGGACCTTGATGTAGTTTAAAAAATTCTTTATCTTTTCTAACTACAACAATAAATATTGTTACGACTGTAACTGCTAGACTTTAGTAAATTTATATGAATTTTTATCTATATATATAAAAGAGCTTAGTGAGTGAGTGACTGAGTGACGGACATATCATCGCCCAGACGAAACCGCTGAAGCTAGAAAGCTGAAATTTTGACTGTGGGTTGCTGTCGGTGTGTAGGGGTGAGATAAGGCTGGGTTTTTGGAAATTCGACCTAGAAGGGTACGAAAAGTACTAAAAGGTACTAAATATGGTACCCTTTGTATTATGCAAACGGGAAGAACTAGAATTCTGATATTTGGAATGAGGGTAACTGATGGAGATCTAGAAAGATGTACCAAAGGGTTTTTGGAAATTCGACTTATAAGTGTACGAAAAGTTACTAAATTTGGTACCAATTGTATATTTTGAGCGGATATAGCTACAATGTTCATATTTGGTATGGAAATCAAGGTTGGGAAGTGGTGTTGATATAAGGAAATTATTTTTGAAGTTCGTACTTATGTGAACGAGTAGTACTAAATGGTACTAAATTTGGTACAATTTGGATTTGGGTGAACGGATAGAGCTGAAAACCTGAAATTTGGAATTTATATTACCGTTGAAGCGTACGATTGAGATATGGGTGTACTTTTGGAAATTCATACTTATGTGTACGAAAAGTACTAAATGGTACCAAATTCGGTACAATTTGGATTTAGATAGACATGGAAACCTGACATTTGGAATTAAGATTACTGATGGAGTGAAGGATTGAGGTAGTTTTGGAAATTCTTACTTATGTGTACGAAAAGTAGTAAACGGTACTAAATTTGGTACAAATTGGATTTGGGTGAACGGATAGAGCTGGAATCCTGAAATTTGGAATTTAATTACTTTTGGAGTGTAGGATTGAGTTAGTCTTGGAAATTTATACTTATGAGTACGGAAAGTACTAAATGGTACTAAATTTGGTACAATTTAAATTTAGTTGAACGGATATAGTTGGAATCCTGAAATTTCGAATTAAGGTTACTGATGGAGTGTAGGATTGAGGTAGTTTTGGAAATTCATACTTATCGGAACGGAAAGTACTAAATGTACTAAATTTGGTACAATTTATATTTGGGTGAACAGATAGAGTTGGAATTCTGAAATTTGGAATTAAATTACTTATGGAGTGTAGGATTGAGGTAGTTTTGGAAATTCATACTTATGTGTACGAAAAGTACTAAATGGTACCAAATTTGGTACAATTTGGATTAAATAGACATGGAAACCTGAAATTTCGAATTAAGGTTACTGATGGAGTGTAGGATTGAGGTAGTTTTGGAAATTCATACTTATGGGAACGGAAAGTACTTAATGTACTAAATTTGGTACAATTTAGTTGGAATCCTGAAATTTGGAGTTATGTTTACTGTTGTAGTATAGGAATGAGGTAGTTTTGGAAATTCGTACTTATGTGTACGAAAAGTACCAAATTTGGTAAAATTTGGATTTGGTTACAGAGATAGTGATACAATGATAAAATTTGGAATTAAGATTTCTGTTGCAGTATAGGATTGAGGTAGTTTAGTCAATTCGTACTTATTTGTACGAAAAGTACTAAATGGTACTAAATTTGATACAATTTGGATTTGTGAGAACTGATAGAACAGGAAACCTGAAATTTGGAACAATGATTACTTTTGGAGTATAATAATGAGGTTTAGGAAAATCGTACCTATGTGTACTAAAGCTACTAAATGGGACTAAATGTGGTACAATTTGGATTTGGGTGAACGAACAGAGTTGGAGTTCTAAAATTTGGAATTAAGATCACTGTTGTAGTGTCATATTGAAATATGAAGGAAGTTTTGGAAATTTATATTGGGATGTAGGAAATGGTACTAAATTTGGTACAATTTGGATTTGGGTGAACGGATAGAGCTAGAATCCTGAAATTGGGAATTAAGATTACTGTTGGAGCGAAGGATTGAAATATGAAAAAAAGTTTTGGAATCGTACCTTTCTGAACTAGATGGTACATGGTACTAAATTTGGTACATTTTGGAGTTGGGTGAACGAATGCGCTGGAATCATGAAATTAAGACCTAAAATTACACTTGAAGTGTAGGATAGAGGTATGGATGTAGTTTTGGAAACTTATCATTTGTGTACGAAAAGTAATAATTGGTAGTAAATGGGGGTACAATTTCAATTTGGATGAAAGAATAGAGCTCGGATCCCGAAATTTGGAATTAAGATTACTTTTGCGGTGTAGGATAGAGATATGGAGGAGGTTTTGGAAATTCGTACTGTTTACTAAATTTGGTACATTTTGGATGTGTGTGATCGCATAGAGCTGGAATCTTGAAATTTGGAATTAAGTGTGGGATTAATATATGGAGGTAGTTTCGGAAATTCGTACTTATGTGTATGAAAAGTTATAAGTGTAACTAAATTTGGAACCGTTTGGTATTTGCTAAATTAAGGAACTGGAATTTTGAATTTTAGTATTAGTGTTGGTGTGTACAATGGAGATAAGAAAGAAATTTCGGAAATTAGTGCTTATGTAAGCATACTAAATGTTGCTAACTTTGATGTTGTGTTAAGGAATAGAATTGGGGTTCGAAAAGTTGGTATTAAAGTCGCTGTTGGTGCGTAGGGATGTGGTTGTGGAAATAAGTTCCATAAGTATACGAAAATTACTAAATCGTAGTCAATTTGTTATTGGATGTACGGATAGAGCTGGAGTGTAGCGTTGGTATATGGAGGTGGTTTGGGAAATATATATGTACCATAAATATACGAACACTACTAAATCGTTCTAAATGTGGTATTAGGTGTACGGATAGCGCTAGAATTTTAAAATTTGGTATTAGAGTCCCTTTTCGTATGTGGGGTTTTAATATCGAGAAGGTATAGGAGTATGGTTGAGGTTTTGGAAATGCAATAAGTACTAAAGGAGTTGAGCTGGAACTTTGGGATAGCAGTTGGTGTATAGAGTGGAGATAAGGAGGAGGTTTTGTAAATTCGTACTTATGAGTACTAAATGATACCAAATTTGGTACAGTTTGGATTTGTGAGAAAGAGCTGGAATCCTGAAATTTGGACTTAAGGAAATTACTGAATGGTACAGAATTTGGTATAGTTTGTTATTGTGTAATGTGATGAAATAGAATTATGAAATCTTAGGAGGAGATTTTGGAAATTCGTACGTATGTATATGAAAATTGTATCTGGGGAAACAGATAGAGCTTGGAAAAAAGAATCCCGGTTGGTATATAGCGTCGATACCATTTTGGTATTGCGTGTGAGAATAAAACTGAAATTATGTAATTTGGAATTATAATATTAGTGTACTAAAAGTTCCAAAGGGTAATAAAAATTAAGTATACTAGAAGTACTAAATATTACTACAATTTTTAGTATTAATATTGAGTGAACGGCTAAATCCAGTGCTTTGAGATTTTGGATTTCATTAAAATCGTTATGAAAATTCGAACTTAAAACGTATTACATGTTTCTACATGTAATGCCATAGGCATTAGGTGAATAAGGAGTGCAAAAACTGTTAAATTTTAGATAAGGTCCAGGATTTGAAAAGTTGTTTTATATATTGTACCATTGGTTTTATGTGAACGCGAAGTAACTTACTGAAATTAAGTAATTAAATTAGAGATATTTGACAATTTTTTTACAAGAAGGTTTTTATCCCTTAATTGAAATACCTTAAATGAATTGACAGCTGTTGATGTTTTGTGGTGAGGTATACCGTTTTTTTTTTTTTTTTTGGAAATTCAGACTAAAGGGGTACGAATAGTACTTAAATGAAATCAAGTATCAATTAACAACAACATTTTCATACCTCACCATTTCCATATGAAATATTGTTTATTCCTTTCCGCATACGAAGTAGCGGGCATTTTGCTAGTTAATCTATAAATTTGAATTGTAACGTAAATTTCTATTAACAATTAAGTTCATCGGAGTAAGGCAATGTGACTTTCGTGAGCGTAAATTTACTCCCGCTCACAACTTGTGTAGACTCTAACTGGTGGTGAGCGAGAGTAAATATACGCTCACCAAAGCCACATTGCCTTACTCTGATTTAAATCAAAATTACAACAACAATTACTCTATCAGAATTCCAATCACTACTTTTCTATGTTTGCTTTGATCTTGTTATTGTTGTACGCTTTCAGTTCTCTCCCTCTATTATTTATTTTTGCAACAACATTTGTATGAAGTTCATGCAATTATTATGAAATTATCGCTTAATTTACACTGTTTACTTAGCTATTATTGTTGTACTCTTTATTTCTATTTATTTTGACAATTCGATTATGCTTCTGCATTGTGATATTTTAACCCCTTCTCCTCTCCACTATTTACTACAACAGCCCCATTAGTTGCTTTTGGTTAGCATTTCGCCTGAACAACGTCAATAAAGCATTGTAGAATCGTAATCCAAAACAAACCCTGTTTTGAATTAATTCTCTTTCGAGTTTAGCTGTTATGACCTAAGAGATACATTAAAAAATTGGAATCCACCGAAGCCCCACACATTCAACCATTATGCTACGTTTCACGGGTGGTTAGGCCGATTATCAGTCATATTATTTCGTACAAATCGTATCGGAGAATAAAACAACGTCTACACGGGATTAAGTTCAACCCTAATTCCGTAACAGTATATTATTTTATTCTGGATAAACTTCGATGCGCAACCACATTATGCGCTTAACCGAGATTGGTTGTCAGAAACAGAATGTTCAATTAAAAAACATTTTTTCTGTTAATACAAACTTAAATTTAACAAGTAAAAAAGTCGGCTTTGCCGACAGAGATATACCCTCAGCCTATGTAAATTGCAACTTTCATCTTTTCAGAATTTTGTGGCATGTTTGGACATTTGAACTTGCCGACAAAGATGTGGATTAGGATTAAAGTTGAAAAGTTTTGCGGAGGAGGGAATGGACCGACATAGTGCATTACGGAAGTGGATCTTATTGTGAGAGTCATATCTTTTCGATGGGTTATCGTACATTTCAGTGGGTTATCGTTCACCTGTTGGACCAGTATGCCAGGAAGCATGGGCTTGTCCACGGAAAACATAATATGGTTGTGCATCATCGGTATAAATTTCCAAAGGATCTCCGAACAGACCCTAAACTGCACTTGGACACAAATGTTGAACTTTTGTGGGGGAGGTATCCTAAGGAGAGGACCGAAATGGGCCATTTTAGAAGTTAAACTAAGTTTGGACAAAATATGACGAAGGCCAAATTTTGGACCAAATCGGTCAATCAGTTCGAGAGTTATTGTGCTCTCCAACTACTACATATGGTGCCATAGGGGTTTTTTACAACATTCGGGCTGCTTTCCCAAGAAGTATGGACTTGCCTCTGAAAAACTTTTAGCGTTGTAATTGAGACAGCGATTGCAAGTTGCTTTAACAGAAATCAAAATAGTCAAGAGCAGGTCTTAAAGTGAATTTAGTGTGGGAGGTACCCGAAGAAGTGGACAAATGTAGTCCATATTCGAACCTGATCTATATCTGCTAGATATATTAGGATGTATAAAGTATGGACCAAATCGGTCACTTCCATCAAGAGTTATCGTGCGCACAATTTTTCCGAACATTTTTGAACTTTTATGGAGGAATTAACTGAAAGAGTGGACCGATATAGCTTGTCTTCGAACTTAAACTAAGGTAGCACAAAATATTACGAAGGCCACATTTTGGACCGAATCGGCAGATCCGTTCGAGAGTTATCTTGCGCACCAAACTCTACAGACGGTGTCATAGGGGTTTTTTTTGCACCTTTCAGACTATTTTCTCAGAAAGTATGGACTTGCCCCTGATGAAACTTGTACCGTCGTATGGGGGGCAGTAAATACAAGTTGCTACAACAAAAATCAAAGCAATTCGGGAGCAGGTCCTAATCTGAACTTTTCCGAAATTTTGTGTGGGAGCTACCCGAAGGAGTGGACCGATTGAGTCCATATTGCAACCTTGTCTAAGTCTGGTAGAAATTTCACGATGTGCAAAGTATGGACCAAATCGGTTACTTTCTTCAAGAGTTATCGTGCGCAAAAATTTTCCGAACTTTTGTGGGGGAGGTACCGGAAGGAGTGGACCGATATAACCCATCTTCGAATTTAAACTAAGTTTTAACAAAATATTACGAATTGGTTGATCCGTTCGAGAGTTATCGTGCGCTCCAGCCAGCCAGACAGGCAAACAGACAGACGGACGGACATGGCTAAATCAACTCCAAATTGTCTGAAACGCATTTCGTCGAAATATATTTGGGGTCTAAAACCATTATTTCGATGAGGCACATTTTGCCCGTATGAAAGTATATATACCCTTTCTAGCCTAAAGGCTGAGGGTATAAAAATTTGCGGGGATATCGATAGATAGGGTTTTTTTTAACATACTAAAGGATACCTGAAGGAGTGGACCGATATGGCTTATCTTCGAACCTAAACTTAGTTTGGACAAAATATTACGAAGGCCAAATTGTGGACCGACTCGACAGATTCGTTCGAGAGTTATATTGCCATCTAACCATTACACAAGGTGTCAAAGGGATTTATTGCAACTTTCAGGTTATTTTCTCAGGAAGTATGGACTTGCCCCTGATGAAACTTGTACCGTCGTATGTGGGGCAGTGATACAACAAAAAATCAAGCGATTCGAGAGCAGGCTCTAAACTGAACTTATACGAAATTTTGTGTGGGTGGTACCCGAATGGGTGGACCGATTAAGTCCATATCTGAACCTTATCTAAGTTAGTAGACATTTTACGAATTGCAAAGTATGGACAAAATCGGTACCTCTCTTCAAGAGTTATCGTACGCACAAATTTTTCGAGCATTTTCGAAATTTTGTGGGGGAGGTACCGGAAGGAGTGGACCTATAACCCATCTTCGAACTTAAACTAAGTTTGAACAAAATATTACGAAAGCCAAATGATGAGGCACGTTTTGCCCGTATGAAAGTGTATATACCATCGTTAGCATAAATTCTGAGGATATAAAAATGTTTTGTTTTTTGGTGCTCAACAACCCCTTAATACCTTCGACTGTCCAATCTGTGAAACCCGCACATTCCTGACTCTTGCAGTCTAAAAAATCGACCTCGCAGCTTAAAAAAATTATTAATGAGGTTTTTTTCTTTTAACCTGTATGGTTTCCATGATAAAAGATTTTACTCCCCAGCTAGAGTCGATTTACTTATTTGAAAATTTTGCCTGTTAGGGCGAAGATAATTATACCCTCAGCATTTATGCTAACGGTATATACACTTTCTACCAGACTTAGATGAGGCTCCAATATGAACTCAATCGGCCCACTCCTTCGGGTACTTCATACACAAAATTTCGATTTGATTTATGCTGTAGCAACTTGTATTCACTGCCCCCCCCATATGACGGTATAAGTTTTATCATAGGCAAGTCCATATTTGCTGAGAAAACAGCCTGAAAGGTACAAAAAACCCGTATGACACTGTGTTTAGTGGTTGGAGCGCAAGATAACTCTCAAACGGATCTGCAGATTCGGTCCAAACTTTGCCCTTCGTAATATTTTGTCCAAACTTAGTTTAAGTTCGAAGATAAGCTATATCGGTCCACTCCTTCGGGTACCTCCCCCACAAAAGTTCAAAAATGTTCGCAAAAATTGTGTGAACGATAACTCTTAAAGGGAGTGACCGATTTGCTCCATACTTTACACATCCTAATATATCTACCAGATATAGATCAGGTTCGAATATGGACTATATTTGTGTACTCCTTCGGGTACCTTCCACACAAAATTTTGGATAAATTCACTTTAAGACTAGCTCTCGAATCACTTTGATTTTTGTTGAAGCAACTTGCATTCGCTGCCTCAATTACGGAAGTAAAAGTTTTTTCCTGGGCAAGCCCATACTTCTTGAGAAAACAGCCCGAAACTTAAAAAAATCCCTATGGCACCATATGTAGTGTCTGGAGGGCTCGAACCGAATATTACGAGGGCGGTTCGGAAACTTCTTAGCCTATCAATGAAAGAGAATAGTTAGATTTTCAAAAATATTTTTATTTTTCAATATAATCTCCTGAAACTTCAATACACTTAGTCCAACGCTTTTCTAGCAATTCTATCCCTTGATTAAAATAGTTTTCCTCAAGGTCTTCAAAATACTGGTTTACAACTGTAATTGCATCTTCATTTGAGGTAAAACGCTTGCCAGCAACGATTTTTTTAGATTTGGGAACAAGTAAAAGTCACTGGGAGCTAAATCAGGAGAATAAGGTGGGTGGTCAAGCAACTCGTACTTTAATTCGTTGATTTTAGCCATTGTTAAAACACTCTTGTGCGCTGGTGCGTTGTCTTCATGAAAAATTATTTTTTTGTGTTGTAAGCCAGGACGTTTTTCTCGAATTTGTTCATTTAATTGATCCAAAAGGTTGCAATAGTACTCTGAATTTATTGTTTTACCCTTTTGCAGATAGTCAATCAATAAAATACCTTTGAAGTCCCAAAAAAGCGTTGCCATAACCTTACCAGCCGATTGAATTGTTTTTGCCTTCTTTGGGGCACTTCCTCCAGCTTCAGTCCATTGTTTGGATTGTTCTTTTGTCTCTGGAGTATAGTGGTGGATCCAGGTCTCATCAACAGTTATGAAACGACGCTTAAAATCAATTTTATTTCGCTTAAACGATCCAACCAAGTTTGAGAAATGTTCATTCTTATGCGTTTTTGATCGACTGTTAACAAATGCGGCACCCATCGTGCAGAAAGCTTTTTCATCTGTAGTTCTCCTTGCAAAATTAAATGGACTCGATCATTTGAGATGCCCATGATATTAGCAATTTCACGCACTTTTATTCGTCGATCATTTAATACCATATCATGCACTTTGGCTACAATTTCTGTTGTTGTTGCTGTTTTGGACGCCCACTACGTGGTTCATCTTCAATGCTTGTACGACCACGTTTAAATTCAGCAACCTAATTTTTTACTGTTGCATATCAAGGAGCACTTTCACCTAACACATTCACCATATCATTATGAATTTTTTGTCCCGATAAACCTTTTTTATGTAAATATTTAATGACAGCACGCATTTCTAATTTTTCCATTGTAAAAAAATTGCGGATGGGTCTTTTTTGAACACCTGTTTCTATATGCAGGAGTTGCCAGATCGAAACAAAATTTAACATGTGTTCATAACAGAGATGGAAGTTTCCAAAACACTTAACTTTTTTCTGTTTATACCGCGCTTTTTGTGCTAGGCTAAGAAGTTTCCGAACTGCCCTCGTAGATGAAATTCCGGTACCTCCCACAAAAGTTCGAAAATATTCGCTAAAATAGTACGCGCGATTTCTCATAGCGTAGCAACCGATTTGATCCAAACTTTGGATCTCTAAATATTGTCGAAACTTAGTTTATGTTCAAATTTGGGCCATATCTGTCCAATCGTTGTGGTTCCACCCACACAAATGTTCAACATTTTTGTGTTGTTCGAGGATCCTTTGGATATTTTTACCGAAGGTTTTCCTAGTGGCCCTGTATACAGCGATATTATGTTTTTCGCAGGCTAGTGTGATAAAAAAGCCCTATCTATCGATATCCCCGCAAATTTTTGAGCTTTAATCCTATCCATACTTTTGTCGGTGCATACGCCCAAAATTTTAAAAATATTTTTTATTTTTTTAAATAGTTGTAATGTTTTTAATAAAAACATTTTTAATTAAGACAAATATTTTTATTTTTTTTATTGATAAAACTGTTTTAACTGGTTTGATAGAGTGATTATGAATGTAAACCCCCGTGAGTTTTTTTCTGCCGTTTCAACATATAGAAGAAAGTGAAGGAAAGAGAAAACTCACGGGGAGTTGATATCCATGATTGGGATTTTATGCAAAGAACACTTACAAATCCTTTTGTAGTCAGTATAGTTTTTTAAACAATCTCCTTGTTAACGCCACAAAACGCATCTCTTTGGAAATATGATTTGGTGGGGGGGGGGGGGGGGGGAGGAGTTAAATTTTGTTCTTTAAAGATTCTATTGAATCCTCACAGTAACCGATGGAGCCACCCACCATTCATGTCAGATGGTTAAAACTCCTCCCAAGAATAGAAAAAAGATAATTTTCCAAAAGCAATGCAGCTTATCTGTTAATTACTCCTAGTTTTTATGCTCTCAGCATTTATGCTAAAGAGGGTATATGCACTAGGGTTATGACTTTTTGACCTTTTTTATCAAAAATGATTTCCTGTAGCAGGAATGAATGAACTTTTGCCTATTAATGCCAATGGTAACGTTCATTTCTTTTAATTATTAAAAAAGGTCACGAACAAACCACTTTGAAATTATATTTTTGTGAAAAATTTTAAATTTTTTTCGTTTTTGTTAGTTTTATAAACCCAAAACGAAAAACCTTGAACAATTTTATTACTCCCACGAAAAGCCACATAACCTATGAACAAAATAAGACATTGATCATGAAAATCGATGTACACCTCACGTTTTTATTTACAATTAAGTGAAGGTATAACATGCTGAATCGAATGTATCCCTCGGGAAAAAACTTTTTATGATTCTCACAATTTGCAAATTAGTGAAGAAAGGATAACTCATTTTTATGATTGCGGTAGGGAGCTAATAAAATCTCATAAATTTATGACTAATTGCTTTACTGGTTCATTTATGGGAGTTACTCCTGTACATTCAATGTATGAAGGAAAGGATTTGAATTTGTATTGATGTGTGTTTTTCCGTTGACTACAGAAACCACATTTATTAGCCTTATTTTTTGGAAATTTTTTAAAATTCTACAACGCACACGTGCTGAATCATGTATCATGTCACCATAAATAAGCCCATTTATAAGTACCTGTCAGAAAAATATTGAAAAATTCTTGTATAAATAGGTGTTCATTGATCGTTTTGTGTCATTCAACAAGTGTCGAAAAGACCCGAACAGAACAAATATAAAAAGTGAACAGTGGAAAGTGAATTATAATTTGCCATTTAGGAAGAGTGCTTCCAACGCTGAGAAGAACAAAGAAACCTGGATAAAGAACCTAGTCCAGTTTCAAGCGCCATTAACAAGAGGCATAGTGGCAATTGTGGAAACAGCACTTAGTGAACGGAGTCGCATGCCCCTGAAGATACACGTCATTGGTCCAGTCTACAGCAAAAGGACGGAAAGGAAGATCGCTCTAATTGATGTAGAGCTTCAGGCAAAACTAAGAACTCTTCTGAAAGTATACGAGCGCTGCAGAAGAAAACGAAACTTTGATCCAATGAGGGAACTGTTTGACATCACTAATGAAAAGGGCGAGTGGATGTGCAAAGAAGACGAGAAACTCTACGCACTGCCGCGTTGGTTATTTAAGCGGCAAACCTGCTGGTGTCAATACCATTCACCGTCCAAGCGAAAAAAGACAATAGAAGCTAGTGCGCCCACATTTACCAGTTCAGCGATACCTGATTGTTCCAAAAGTGGCTCGGATTTTTACGACAGTAGTACAGATAGTCCCTGGGAGGATCAAAATGAAGCATCAACGAGCAAAAGGAAGCATAACCAAACAGGCATTGCAAGACGCCTTGTTACAAGTTCAAAGATTTCGTCCAATAAAGCAGCTACGATGTTCCAGCAGCTTTCCGCTGAAGGCATTGAAATCCCAACCCCTTGTCAGTCATCAATCCACAGGGCTATCTACAAGGAAGCTGCTCGGTTGAAGAACCACTTGGTAAGCACGCTTTATCTGGAGAAGTGGAGCATGCATTTTGACGGCAAACACCGTGAGACCTATGAATATCAGGCAGTGGTCCCCAAGAACGAATTAAAAAAAAAATAGTTTGACTGCGAAAGATGGGAAAGCTAAAACAATCGCAAAAGGTCTCCATAATGTGTTAGAGGAGTTCAACCTCTGGGGATCAATTATGATGATTGTTGCCGATACAACAAGCGTGAATATCGGCAAATATACAGGCATTGTAGTTCGACTGCAGCAAATGGTTGAAGCTAAAGGTTATACCGCACCCAAGTTCACAATGCACCATATGCTGGATCGAGTTCTTAGGGTTGTCATGGACGATGAACTCCATGCGTCTACAACATCACCAAAAATCGAGTAATTTTTGTGAAGGATTTTATGAAAAACTATGCTCAATTAAAAGCAGTAATGGTACAACTTTGATTAAGGAAACAGGTGGCTGGAGAGACGACATGAAGTTTCTCTTCCACCTTACTCGTGTTTTCCGCCATTTCACTGAGAAGAGTGAAATTCTTTTTGAAGATTTTAAGCAGTTCCCAAACATTTGCAATGCACGCTGGAACTCTCGTGCCATTCTAGCTCTACTTGCTTTTTTACTGATGCCTGAAACCCGGAGCAGGTTGCGTAAAATCTGTTTATTCATTTCTTATTCTCTGAAGATTTCGAAGAACTATCTGCAGCTCTGAATGAATACCCAAAAGCTCTCAAATGCTTGAATACTCAATGGAAAAAATATGAATCTTCAATCAGCATTGCCCGAAGCAACCAGCGTTGTGAGCGTGCGATCAAAGATATGCAAGACTTATACAACCCCTGCCGTAATAAGGACAACCTCCCACTGAGATTCATCCTCTCCAATGACAATGTGAATATTTAACTTTCTTTTGTGTTTTATGATCCTTAGTTATTATTTATTTTATTATTTATATATTTTTTAATATCTACTTATAGTGACTCCAAAAATGTCAAAAATGCATAAATAAATTTTTCAAATGATTTTGTGCGTGAGGTTTTTTTTATTCAATCACGTTAAAATTAAGATTTTATGTAATCTTATGTAAAAGTTCATCCCAATATATTACAGGGATATGAGGTTGTAAAAAAGTCATAACCCTAACATACACTTTCATGCAGGCAAAATGTGCCTCATAGAAATAATGGTTTTAGACCCCAAGTATGTTTGGACGAAATCCGTTTCAGACAATTTGGAGTTGCTTTAGCCATGTCCGTCCGTCTGTCTATCTGGCTGGCTGGAGCGCACGATAACTCTCGAACGGATCAACCGATTCATTCCAAAATTTGGCTTTCGTAATTTTTTGTCCAAACTTAGTTCATGTTCGAAGATGGGTTATATCGGTCCACTCTTTCCGGTACCTTCCCCACAAAAGTTCGAAAAATTTTTTCGTACGATAACTCTTGAAGGGAGTAAACGATTTGGTCCATACCTTGCACATCGTGAAATCTCTACCATGCTTAGATGAGGTTCCAATATGGACTCAATAGGTTCATTTCTCCGTGTACCTCCCACACAAAATTTCGGATAAGTTCAGTTTAGGACCTGTAGTGCGATTCTCTAACACATTTTTTGAGTTATCGACAAAAGTCCGTTAAATTTAAATTGCTTATAAATTCGGTAATCTATATTAATAAAAGAGTAAAGTGATTGACTGACTGACTGACTGACTTAATGATTCATCAACGCCCAGACCAAACGGCTGAAGCTAGAATCCTGATATTTTGGGTGTGGATCACTCTTGGTCCGAAGGGGTCAGATAAGGCTGGGTTTTTGGAAATTCGAACTAGAACGGTACGAAAAGTACTAAAAGGTACTAAATATGGTACCGTTTGTATTTGGCGAACCGGTAGAGCTACAACTTTGAAATTTGGAATGAAGGTCACTGATGGAGTGTAGGAAAGATGTGCTAAAAGGTTTTTAAAAATTCGAACTATAAGTGTACGAAAAGTACTAAAGTGTACTAAATTTGGTGCCAATTCGTATTTTGTGAACGGATAAAGGTTAAAGGTTGAAATTTGGTGTGAAAATCAAGATTAAAAGGTACGATTGACATAAGGAGGTGGCTTAGGAAAAGTGTACACATGTGTACGAAAAGTACTAAATGGTACCAAATTTGGTACAATTATGATTTTTGCGAACGGATAGAGCTGGAAACCTGAAATTTTGAATTAAGGCTACTATTGGATAGTAGAATGCACATATTTTTGAAAATTAGTACTTATGGGTACGAAAAGTACTAAATGGTACTAAATTTGGTGCAATTATGATTTAGGCGAACGGATAGAGCTGGAATCTTGAAATTTGAATTAAGACTAATGTTAGAGAGTAGAATAGAATTAGATTTGAAAATTCGTACTTATGGGTACGAAAGGTACTAAATGGTACTAAATTTGGTACAATTATGAATTGGGCGAACGGATAGAGCTGGAATCCTGAAATTTGGAACTAAGGCTACTGTTAGAGAGTAAAATGGATGTAGTTTTTAAAATTCGTACTTATGGGTACGAAAAGTACTAACTGGTAAAAAATTTGGTACACTTTGGATTTAGGTTGAACGGGTAGAGCTGGAATACTGAAATTATGAATTAATCCTACAGTTGGAGGGTAGAATGGAAGTAGTATGGGTAGAGCTGGAATCCTGAAATTTGAATTAAGGCTGCTGTTCGAGATTAGAATGGAAGTAGTTTTGAAAATTCGTACTCATGGGTACGACAAGTACTAAATGGTACTAAATTTTGCACAATTTGGATTTAAGTTGAACCGATAGACCTGGAATCCTGAAGTTGTGAATTAAGGCTACAGTTGAAGGGTACAAAAAGTACTAAATTTGGAATAATCTTGAATCTTGAAATTTGAATTTAGGCTAATGTTAGAGAAATTCGTACTTATGGGTACGAAAAGTACTAAATGGTACTAAATTTGGTACAATTATGATTTGGGCGAACGGATAGAGCTGGAATCCTGAAATTTGGAACTAAGGCTACTGTTGGAGAGTAAAATGGATGTAGTTTTTAAAATTCGTACTTATGGGTACGAAAAGTACTAAATGATACTAAATTTGGTACAATTTGGATTTAGGTTAAACGGATAGAACTGGAATACTGAAATTTTGAATTAATGCTACAGTTGGAGGGTAGAATGGAAGTATGTTTGAAATTTGGTATTTATGGGTATGAAAAGTACTAAATGGTACTAAATTTGGTAAAATTACGATGTTGGGCGAACGGATAGAGCTGGAATCCTGAATTTTGAATTAAGGCTGCTGTTAGAGATTAGAATGGAAGTAGTTTTGAAAATTCGTACTCATGGGTACGACAATTACTAAATGGTACTAAATTTTTTACAATTTGGATTTAAGTTGAACCGATAGACCTGGAATCCTGAAATTGTGAATTAAGGCTACATTTGAAGGGTAGAATGGAAGTAGTTTTGAAAATTCGTACTTATGGGTACGAAAAGTTCTAAATGAAACTAAATTTGGTACAATTTGGAATCCTGAAAATTTTAATTAAGACTACAGTTAGAGGTTAGAATGGAATAGTTTTGAAAAATCGAACTTATGGGTACGAAAGGTACTAAGTGGTACTAAATTTGGAATAATTACAATTTGGGCGAACGGATGGAGCTGGAATCCGGAACTAATGCTACTGTTGGAGAGTAGAACGGAAGTAGTTTTGAAAATTCGTACTTATGGGGACGAAAAGTACCAAATGAACGGATAGAGCTGGGATCCTGAAATTTGAATTAGAGAGTAGAATGGAATCAGTTTTGAAAATTCGTACTTATGGGGACGAAAAGTACCAAATGAACGGATAGAGCTGGAATCTTGAAATTTGAATTAAGACTTATGTTAGAGAGTAGATTGGAAGTAGTTTTGAAAATTCGTACTTATGGGTACGAAAAGTACTAAATGGTACTAAATTTGGTACAATTATGATTTGGGCGAACGGATAGAGCTGGAATCCTGAAACTTGGGACTAAGGCTACTGTTGGAGAGTAAAATTGATGTAGTTTTTAAATTCGTACTTATGGGTACGAAAGGTACTAAATTTGGTAAAATTTGAGCTGGAATACTGAAATTTTAGAGCTGGAATACTGAAATTTTGAATTAATGCTACAGTTGGAGGGTAGAATGGAAGTAGTTTTGAAATTTCGTACTTATGGGTACGAAAAGTACTAAATGGTACTAAATTTGGTACAATTACGATGTTGGGCGAACGGATAGAGCTGGAATCCTGAAATTTAAATTAAGGCTGCTGTTAGAGATTAGAATGGAAGTAGTTTAGAAAATTCGTGCTCATGGGTACGACAAGTACTATATGGTACTAAATTTTGCACAATTTGGATTTAAGTTGAACCGATAGACCTGGAATCCTGAAATTGTGAATTAAGGCTACAGTTGAAGGGTAGAGTGGAAGTAGTTTTGAAAGTTCGTACTTATGGGTACGAAAAGTACTAAATAGTACTAAATTTGGAATAATTACGATTTGGGCGAACGGATGAAGCTGGAATCCTGAACTAATGCTACTGTTGGAGAGTAGAACGGAAGTAGTTTTGAAAATTCGTACTTATGGGGACGAAAAGTACCAAATGAACGGATAGAGCTGGGATCCTGAAATTTGAATTAGAGAGTAGAATGGAATCAGTTTTGAAAATTCGTACTTATGGGTACGGCAATACAATATGGTACTAAATTTTATACAATTTGCATTCAGGTTGAGCGGATAGAGCTGGAATCCTGAAATTTTGAATTACGGCTCGCCATTTTCATATTATATATTGTTTATTTATTTTTTATATCCTTTCCGCATACGAAGTAGCGGGCACTTTTGCTAGTCTATATTAATAAAAGAGTAGAGTGACTGATTCACTGACTGACTGATTGACTGATTGATTCATCAACGCCCAGACGAAACGGCTGAAGCTAGAATCATGAAATTTTGGGTGTGGATCACTCTTGGTCCGAAGGGGTCAGATAAGGCTGGGTTTTTGGAAATTCGAACTGGAAGGGTACGAAAAGTACTAAAAGGTACTAAATATGGTACCATTTGTATTTGGCGAACCGGTAGAGCTAGAACTTTGAAATTTGGAATGAAGGTTACTTATGGAGTGTAGGAAAGATGTGCTAAAGGGTTTTTCGAAACTCGAACTACAAGTGTACGAAAAGTACTAAAGTGTACTAAATTTGGTACCAATTCGTATTTTGTGAACGGATAAAGGTTAAAGGTTGAAATTTGGTGTGAGAGTCAAGGTTAAAAGGTACGGCTGACATAAGGAGGTGGTTTAGGAAAAGTGTACACATGTGTACGAAAAGTACTAAATGGTACTAAATTTTGTACAATTATGATTTAGGCGAACGGATAGAGCTGGAATCCTGAAATTTTAAATTAAGGCTTCTGTTGGAGAGTAGAATGGACGTAGTTTTGAAAATTCGTACTTATGGGTACGAAAAGTACTAAATGGTACTAAATTTGGTACAATTATGATTTGGGCGAACGGATAGAGCTGGAATCCTGAAATTTTGTATTAAGGCTTCTGTTGGAGAGTGGAATGGACGTAGTTTTGAAAATTCGTACTTATGGGTACGAATAGTACTAAATGGTACTAAATTTGGTACAATTTGGATTTAGGTTGAACGGATAGAGCTGGAATCCTGAAATTTTGTATTAAGGCTACAGTTGGAGGGTAGAATGGAAGTTGTTTTGAAAGTTTGTACTTATGGGTACGAAAAGTACTAAATGGTACTAAATTTGGTACAATTACGATTTGGGCGAACGGATATAGCTGGAATTCTGAAATTTGAATTAAGGCTGCTGTTAGAGATAAGAGTGGAAGTAGTTTTGAAAATTCGAACTTATGGGTACGACAAGTACTAAATGGTACTTGTTTAATGTACGATGACATTAAACCAATTGAATTTACCTTAATAATGTATCACAAAATTATTTGTGTTATTTTTTGCATTATTCAAATGCAAACGGAACGACCCATATGCATAATTTGACTTTTTTCTCTCCAAGAAGAAATCTTCAAGGCCACAAGCATGTGTTCGTCGACCTTTTTTCCTATTTCTTGTTTTGCAATTCTCATTAAAATAGACCAACAACAAACATACAAATTCTCCTAGTTATGATCCACATAACTAACGGACATTCCTTTTGTTGTTGTTGGTATTTCTCCTTGTCTTTCTCTTTTATCTCAATTTACAACAAAAACATTAACTACTCTGCTAGTGATGAACGACATAGCCAAAGTATTTGTTGTAAATAATTTTAAAAGACTTCTAATGTATTCTTCGCTGCAGTGAAGAGTTAGTTATCTGCCAAACATTGAGTCGATCGCAAACGTCGATTGAACGCATCTACCAGACCTCATAAGCACAGAGGCAACAACAACTAAAGCAGTAACAAAAAAAGAAGAACAAGTGAACGACGGACATCAACTAAAAATTGCATAAGACTTCAACAAAAATTAAAAGAAATAAAATCAGCATTAAATGAATAAAACAACAAATGGAATTAAAATAAAACAAATCATATTTTATACTAAAATAAAAAACTGAAATAAAATAAATAAAAACTTTGTTATACAAAAAAAACAACATAAAATTCTTTTAATGAAAAAATAGAGGACAAAAAGGGTAAACATTTATTTCATACAAAAACTAAAACTACACCCCACCCTAAACAGTACTAAATTTTGTACAATATGGATTTAAGTTGAACGGATAGACCTGGAATCCTGAAATTGTGAATTAAGACTACAGTTGAAGGGTAGAATGGAAGTAGTTTTGAAAATTCGTACTTATGGGTACGAAAAGTACAAAATGGTACTAAATTTGGTACAATTACGATTTGGTCGAACGGATGGAGCTGGAATCCTGAAATTTTGAATTAAGGCTGCATTTGGAGGGTAGAATGGAAGTAGTTTTGAAAACTCGTACTTATGGGTACGAAAAGTACTAAATGGTACTAAATTTGGTACAATTACGATTTGGGCGAACGGATAGAGCTTGAATTAGAGAGTAGAATGGAAGCGGTTTTGAAAATTCGTACTTATGGGTACGACAAGTACTAAATGGTACTAAATTTTGTACAATTTGGATTTAGGTTGAGCGGATGGAGCTGGAATCCTGAAATTTTGAATTAAGGATACTGTTAGAGAGTAGAATGGAAGTAGTTTTCAAAATTCGTACTTATGGGTACGACCAGTACTAAATGGTACTAAATTTGGTACAATTATGATTTGGGCGAACGGATAGAGCTGGAATCCTGAAATTTTGAATTAAGGCTACAGTTGGAGGGTAGAATGGAAGTAGTTTTGAAAATTCGTACTTATGGGTACGAAAAGTACTAAATGCTACTAAATTTGGTACAATTACGATTCGGGCGAACGAATATAGCTGGAATTCTGAAATTTGGAATAAAACTTGCTGCTGGAGTATAAGATTGGCTACTGTTGGATACGAAAATTACTAAGTGGTACTAAATTTGGTACAATTTAGATTTAGTGTGAACGGATAGAGCTGTAGCCCTGAAATTTCGAAATAGTTTGGATATTCGTACTTCGTAGGCTACATTTGGAGTATAAAAGGAAGTAGTTTTGAAAATTCGTACTTATGGATACAAAAAGTACAAAATTTGGATTTGGGTGAACAGAGAGCTAAATGAAATTTAGAATTAAGCTTGCTGTTGGGGTGTAAGATGAAGTTAGTTTTGCAAATTCTTACTTACGGGTAAGAAAAATACTAAATTTGGTACAGTTTGGATTCGGGTGAACGAAGAGAGCTGGAAACCTTATATTCGTAACTGAGATTAATGTTGAATTGTAGAATTGAGGTAGTTTGGAAATTCGTACTTATGGATACGAAAAGTATTAAATTTGGTACAATTGGTATTTGGAATCTGGAATCCTGAAATTTGAAATTGAGATTATTGTTGAAGTGTCGGATTGAGGTAATTTTGGAAATTCGTTCTTATGGGTACGAGAAGTACTAAATGGTATTAAATTTGGTACAATTTGGATTTGAGTGAACGATTAGATCTGGAATCCTTAAATTTGGAATTGAGATTACTGTTGGAGTATATGAGTAAGGTAGTTTTAGAAATTCGTACTTATGGGTACGAAAAGTACTAAATGGTACTAAGTTTGGTACAGTGGGTATTTGGGGGAACGGATAGAGCTGGAATCCTGGAATTTGGTAAGACTACGATTGGAGTGTAGGATTGAGACATGGAGGTAGTTTTTGAAATTCGTACTTATAGCCACGAAATATACCAAATGGTAAAATTTGAGTGCACCGATAGCGCTGGAATCCTGTTTGTGTAGGGACAGTGCCGGAATCTGTATTTTTTGGATTTAGTGCGAGTATTGGTGTACAATGTTGGTCTAGCTGTTAACATGTAAGGTTGAGA
This sequence comes from Musca autumnalis, assembly GCF_047663935.1. Classification (NCBI taxonomy): domain Eukaryota; kingdom Metazoa; phylum Arthropoda; class Insecta; order Diptera; family Muscidae; genus Musca; species Musca autumnalis. The sequence continues at coordinate 29,391,796 of NW_027411755.1, forward strand.
TACGGCTGATCTTTTTGAAAATCGAACTAAAGAGGTACGAACAGTACTAAAATAACAATAAATACTGATTAAAATTGGTATAAGTACAATAAAATTTTCAGTGTTCGCCATTTCCATATTATATATTGTTTATTTGTTTTTTATACCCTTTCCGCATACGAAGTAGCGGGCACGTTGCTAGTTAACGATATTTTCGGTAAGTTAGCTACCAAAAGAAAGTGGTCGTAAAGTTCTAGCGATATCAACAGTGTTGTCAACTCTTATTTGAACTTTTCATTCATAATTTTGCGTTTTAATTTTGCCGACATTTGTCGGTAAATTAAAAAAAAAATTTTAGAGAATCCCACTAAAGCTCTCGAATCGCTTTGATTTTTGTTGTAACTAGTTGTATTCACTTCATACGACGGTACAAGTTTCATCAGGGGCAAGTCCATACTTTCTGAGAAAATAGCCTGAAATGTGCAAAAAAAACCCTATGACACCGTGTGTAGTGGTTGGAGAACAAGATAACTGTCGAACGGATTGCCGATTCGGTCCAAAATGTGGCCTTCGTAATATTTTGTTAAAACTTAGTTTCAGTTCGAAGATAAGCCCTATCTGCCTACTCCTTCAGGTACCTCCCCCACAAAAGTTCGGAAAAAATGTTGAAAGGAGTGGCCGATTTGGTCCATACTTTACACATTCCAATATATCCACCGGGTATAGATCAGGTTTAAATATGTTCTATATTTGTCCACTCCTTCATGTACCTCCCACAAAAAAATTCGGATAAGTTCACTTTTAGACCTGCTCTCGAATCTCTTTAAATTTATTGAAGCAACTTGCATTCGCTGCCTCAATTACGACGGTAAAAGTTTTTCCAGGGGCAAATCCAGCATTCTTGCGAAAACCACACCATATGTAGCACGATAACTCTCGAACTGATCAACCAATTTGGTCCATAATTTGCCTTCGTCATATTTTGTCCAAACTTACCTTCAGTACGAAGATAGGCAATACTGGCTCACAACGTCCGGTTTTTATTGAAAACTAGCAAAGTGCCCGCTACTTCGTATGCGTTAAATATACAAAACAAATAAATAATATATAATATAGAATGGTGAACATGGAAACATTTTGTGTACTAATACGTACCACTTTAGTCCGATTTTCGTCACGCCTACACATCAAGATAAATCCACATTTTTTGAGATATTTTAATTGAGGTTCTCAGCGCAAATATGGCCTAACCCATCAATCGCCATCCTCATTTCCAGCTCTATCTGTTCCCCCAAAACCAATTATAGAACTATTTAGTACTTTACATGTAAATACATAAATACGAACCTCCTCCTATTATTTCAAAATTCCCTTTACACAATAACAAATTGTACCAAATCCTGTGCCATTTACAACTTTTCGTATATTTATGGTTCATATTTCTTAAACCTCACGTTATAAGCAAATGATAACAGTAATCATAATTCCAAATCTCACGAATCCAGATCTATCCGTTCATCCAATACAAAATTGTACCATACATGGAACCATTTCGTACCTCTTCTTCTTCTTTATTTGCTAATTCGTTTTCCGAATGTTAGCGACCAATATAATACAAATATTTTTTTTTCTTATTTTTTTTTAAGTCGCTCAAATCCAAGTTGTACCAAATTTAGTACCGTTTAGTACTTTTCGTACATATAAGTACGAATTTCCAAAACTTCCTCAATCCTACACCCCAACAGTAATCTTAATTCCAAACTTCAAGATTCCAGCTCTAGCCGTTCGCTCAAATCCAAATTGAACCAAATTTAGTACTTTTCGTACTCATAAGTACGAATTTCCAAAACTACTTCCATATCTCAATCCCACACTCCAACAGTAATCTTAATTCCAAATTTCTTGATTCCAGCTCTATCCGTTCGCTCAAATCCAAATTGTACCAAATTTAGTACTATTTAGTACTTTTCCTACCCATAACTAAAAATTTCCAAAACTTTATCAATCCTACAATTCAACAGGTATTAATTCCAAACCGTACCCATAAATAAAAATTTTCAAAACTACCTCAGTGCTATGTTCAAACAATAAGCTTAATTCCGAATTTCAGGATTCCGATATATCCGATCACTCAAATCCAAATTTGGTACCATTTAGTACTATTCGTATCCAAAGTACGAATTTCTAAACCTATCTCTATCAACACTCCAACATCAATTTTAATTCCGAATTTCACGATTCCAAATGTGTCCTTTCACTGATATCCAAATTGTATCGAATTTAGTACTTTTCCTACACATAACTACAAATTTCCAAAACTTTATCAATCCTACACTCCAACAGTACTGCTTATTCCAAATCTCGGTATTCCAGCTCCCCAAATGCAAACTGTACCAAATTTGGTACCATTTAGTACTTTCGTAACCATGAGTACGAATTTCTACAACTACCTCAATCTTACACGCCATCAGTAATCTTAATTCCAAATTTCTGGGTTTCAGCTGCATCCGATCACCGTAATCCAAATTGTACCAAATTTGATACCATTTAGTACTTTTCGTATCCAAAGTACGAATTTCCAAACCTACCTCTTTCAACACTCCTACAGTAATCGTAATTCCGAAATTCAGGATTCCAAATGTATCTGATCACATAAATTAAAATTTGGTACCATTTAGTACTTTTCGTATCCATAACTAAAAATATCAAAAACTTCATCAATCCTACACGCCAACAGTAATCCTTATTCCGAAAATCGGGATTCCACCTATATGCGTTCACCCAAATCAAAATTGTACCAGATTTGGTACCATTTAGTACTTTCGTACACATAAGTACAAATTTTCAAAACTACCTCAGTGCTATGTTCAAACAATAAGCTTAATTCCGAATTTCAGGATTCCAGATACATCCGATAACTCAAATCCAAATTTGGTACCATTTAGTACTTTTCGTATACAAAGTACGAATTTCCAAACCTACCTCTATAAACACACCAGCAGCAATTTTAATTCTGAATTTCACGATTCCAAATGTATTCTATCATTGAAATCTAAACTGTACCAAATTTAGTACTATTTAGTACTTTTCCTACCCATAACTAAAAATTTCCAAAACTTTATCAATCCTACACTCCAATAGTACTCCTTATTCCAAATCTCGGAATTTCAGCTATATCCGTTCACCCAAATCCAAATTGTACCAAATTTGGTACTATTTAGTACTATTCGTACCCACGAGTACGAATATCCACAACTACCTCAATCCTACACGCCAACAGTAATCTTAATTCCAAATTTCAGAATTACAGCTGCATCCGGTCACCGTAATCCAAATTGTACCAAATTTAGTACCATTTAGTACCTTTTGTTCCCATAGGTCCGAATTTCCAAACCTACCTCTATCGAACTCTCCAAAAGTAATCTTAATTTCGAATTTCAGGATTCCAAATGTATCCGATCACCCAAATCCAAATTGTACCAAATGTGGTACCATTTAGTACTTTTCGTTGCCATAAGTACGAATTTCCAAAAGTATCCCAATCCCACACTCCAATAGTAATCATAATTCCAAATTTCACCATTCCAGCTCTATCCGATCACTTAAATTCATATTATACCAAATTTGGTACCATTTAGTACTTTTCGTACCCAAAAGTACGAATTTCCAAAATACCTCTATCCTACACTCCGACAGTAATCCTAATTCTAAATTTCAGGATTCCAGTTCCATCCGTTCCCCCAAATCCAAATTGTACCTTATTTGGTACTATTTAGTACCTTTCGTACCCATATGTACTAATTTCGAAAACTACCTTCATATCTCAAACCTACGCTCCAACAGTAATAGTAATTCTAAATTTCAGAATTCCAACTTTATCGGTTCGCCCAAATTCAAATTGTACCAAATTTAGTACCATTTAGTACTATTCGTACAAATGAGTACACATTTTCAAAACCACCTCCTTATATCAACTCATCTTCTTAACCTTGATTTTCATTCCAAATTTCAAGATTTTAGCTCTATCCGTTCACGTAATACCAAATAGTACTAAATTTAGTAACTTTTAGTACTTTTCGTACACTTATAGTTCGAATTTCCAAAAAACCTTTGGTACACCTTTTCTAACTCTCCATCAGTGACCTTCATTCCAAATTTCAAAGTTCTAGCTCTACCGGTTCGCCAAATACAAACGGTACCATATTTAGTACCTTTTAGTACTTTTAGTACCCTTCCAGTTCGAATTTCAAAAAACCCAGCCTTATCTGACCCCTTCGGACCAAGAGTGATCCACACCCAAAATTTCAGGATTCTAGCTTCAGCCGTTTCGTCTGGGCGTTGATGAATCAATCAGTCAATCAGTCAGTCAGTGAATCAGTCACTCTACTCTTTTATTAATATAGATTTAATGTCAAAGAAAATACTGAATAATCGGGTCGTTCTAAAAAATTTTCTCTAAAATAGAATAAATTTGAATCAAAATGTAAATATAAAGCATTCAGAACTGTCGTAGGTGATTGTTATTACACGTTTATTATGAAAAAAAAATATTTTATGGTAGCAAATTTCGAAGTTTAAAATTCTATGAGTAGACCCTATTACATTTTGAAAACCAAATTTACAAAAAAAGTTAAAGTACAGCTGATTGCCACTTCTACCTTATATAAATGTGGCTTGGTATAAACGATATCTCTTCAACGGGGCAAGCCATTTGGTCCAAACTTTTGATCTCCTAATATTTTTTTTCTAAATTAAGTTTATCTCGGCCCGTATCGGTCCTCTTCTTAGGTTACCTCCCCCACAAAAGTTAAACATTTGTGTCTAAGTGCAGTTTGGATAAATCCATACTTCCTGACATACCGGTCCAAAGGTTATACTAGTGGTCCACTTCCAAAATAGACAAAATTCAGAAAAGACTCTGAAAACATTCGATCTGTCCGTAGATGAAAGTTTTAATTCATATAGGCTGAGGTATATCTCTGTCGGCAAAGCCGACTGATACTTTTTTACTTGTTAAAACTAAGTTTTGAACCCACGGGACGACGCGCAGTGAAATTTGGTACTAATTGGGCAACGACGCAACTTCTAAAACAACAACAAAAATGGAAACGACTCTAAGCGGGGTCTGGGTGTAATTAACAAAATATATTCGCAAGCTACATATGTATATTTGACTCCACATTTTCTGCGCAATGTGTCAAAATGTAGTACTGATATTTTTCAAACTTGTACAAATCTAGAAATGTATCAATTCGTTCGGAAACATCAATCTCGGTTTATCCAAGATCGTTTACCTTTAGTTATATACATTTTGTATACATATACATATGTACATATAAGCGATTTGCCAGTTCGAAACTGCAACTGCTATATTAAAATCCCGAACATGCCCGATAAAAATTGTTGATCATAGTCCAGAATCCGTAGAACCTTATTGTCCAATGGTATTTTTGTACATTCCTACAAATATTTTAGTAGACGTATGAGTGTTGTTAATATTCATACGCCCCCAGTCACCTAGCATTCATAAATTGGAATAAATGCCTGGGATTTAAGGCGGTGGTAAAGGAAGTCGTAAAACCTTTCAACCACAATATAAATAAATAAACAAATGTTGCAAATTTGCATATATTTAGAGATCTACATCCCTCTGCCCCATAAAAACCAGGAAGCCGTTCGAGCTGAAAGAAACTAAACCACACAAACAAAAACAAACCTCCGAAAAAAGGTAGTCATTGCAATCACAGGCAATGATTTAAACAGCACCCAACCACCATGGAGTTAAACTGTTAAAAGCCATCAGGGCAATCAGTTTTTTCTCCACAATGATGTTATTTTAGGACCTTCACAACATAAAAACAACCATGAAAATCCTATCTCAACTTGGCGTGTGTGAGTGTCTAAGGTGTTTACCTTTCACGTGCCTCGTTGTTAATGGCAATGTCTGGGAGAACTGATTTCGTGAATACTCCATTAACAAAAAGAGGGGAAGGTAAAGGTTTTTTGCTTTCTTTTTTCTCTGTTGTGTTGATATTTATAAATATAGCCTGAGATTTTGTATGGCTGTGCGATGTTTTTTTTTTTTTGCCGCATCTTTAAGTAAAATCACAAACACACACTCGTGTTGTTTGGTTTGTTTTTTCTTCTTCTTTTTAGATAAGGTAGTCAGTCAATTGCACGGGGTAGTGGGGGGTTATAAAAATCCATATACAATCATGAATTTTTAATATAATTTTGCAGTATATTATTTGCTCATCCTTTCTGACACTAAATGCCAGGTTCTTATGAGCAAAAATGGCAGGATTCTTTTTTTAGTGTGTGTGTGTGTGTGTGCAATGTGTTTTTTATGTACATTTTGTTGACTTTACGATTTCGATGTCCTTTAGCAATCAAAAAGCACAGTGGTAAGGCTTAGCAGAAAGGCATCCTAAAGCCACCATTGAATAAGGATTTCTTTGGAGGTCTAAAACAGCTATATTCCGAGGGTTACACACACCACTGTCCCATTACAGCTAACCACACACGTTTAGAATTTAAAAAGCTAAAAAGGGTATTTTTTAACATTCACCTTTGATGATGTTGTTATTATTGTTGTATTGTGTTTTGTTGTTATTTTTTCGTTTGCCGTTTTTTTTTTGCTGCCACAGCATATCCTGCCCCAAGCGATAATAATACCGATGATGATGTTGATGATGCTGATGGCTTTGGCCATTGCGATAGCGATAACGATGGTAGTGGCAATGGCTTTATTAAAATTCACAACATATGGCATCGGATAATGCCAGAGTTCAACACGATAGGAGGAGTTCTTCAAATCCTTACCTTAGCCACAGCAGCAGGATACACCTTTACTGCAACTATACCACAAGAGAAACAAAAAAAAAGAAGAAAGGAAAACCACATATCCCTAACACAACAAAAAAGAAGTCAACTGAAAAACAACAACATATCCTCCAAATCATCTAAATTTCGTGCTGAATTGTAGATGAAATCACAGTAAAAAATGGAAGAAGAAGCAAAAATATCATTCATTCATGAATGGAACTCAAAATATTAGTAATGCACGATTGAGTTTTCAGTTCAAGAAATCAATTTTGACGGTAGCTCCACAATGATGATGGTTGGTTAAAATGAAGTATGGAAGTGAACATATTTTTTTCTTCTTCGTCTCCACTAACCCTATATTAGAGTTATACCATTTGGAGTTAAGGAAGGAGGGTCTTTGAAAATGATATGTCATGCTGTAGCTTAAATGGGCACCTAGCAATATTCAATCACACATACACACGCACACACATGTCCTTGTACGTGTCTAAAGAGAATATGGAATTATGCTGATATGAATATTTTATTGGGAATTAGCAAAAGTGGGGGAAGGGGGAGGGGAGCATTTCAATTTTAGTAGAATCGAATGGATTTAAATTGGTATGGATAACGCAAATTGAATATTTCTTGAAGGAGAAATATTTTCAATTCAAAAAGAAAACAAGTAAGAACACACTATAGTCGGACGGGGCCGACCATGTGATACCCTATACCACTAAACGCGTCTTCTTGGGATAAAGTTATAAGATGTGCATTAGAAATTTTACCAATTTTCACACAAAAGTTTTGATCAATTTAACCCGCTAAATATTATCCGATCATACCGTTGACTTGCACGCTACTTCTTCATCTCAAACCAAAACTACGTTTAAAATTTCGCGCCGATCGGACTATTATTGCGACCTACAGAGCGGCTACAAAATCGAGCAAAAATTTTGTTTTTGGTCCATTTCATCCCTTTAACATTTCACGATCATCGCCAAAAACTAATCAGTTCTATTCTGGTCCAAACCCGACCTCCATACTAAATTTCGTGACGATCGGTCCATAATTGCGGCCTCTAGCTTGATTACAATTTTTAATGGACGGACAGACGGACGGACGGACGGACGGACGGACACACATCGCTAAATCGCTTTATCTCGTCGAGATATGAAGTTTGGTATACCACATGAGGGGTCTACGACGAATATTTCGCGGCGTTACATGAATTTTTGGGAAAACAAACTTATTATACCCTTTTCCACATTGTGGTATAGGGTATAAATATTCAAACTCAATTTAAGATATGGAGGAAGCAGGATTTAAAATACCTCCAACGGAGGTCGTCTATTCTATAGAAACCTCCTACGGAGGTCTTCTATTCCATAGAAACCTCCAACGGAGGTCTTCTATTCTATAGAAGCCTGCTAGGAAGGTCTTCTATTCTATAGAAGCCACCTACGGAGGTCTTCTATTCTCTAGAAGCCACCTACGGAGGTCTACTATTCTATAGAAACCTCCTACGGAGGTCTTCTATTCTATAGAATCCTCCTACGGAGGCCCTCTTTTTTTATAGAAAACTCCTACGGAGGTCTTCTATTCTATAGAAACCTCCTACGGAGGTCTTCTATTCTATAGAAACCTCCTACGGAGGTCTTCTATTCTACAGAAACCTCCTACGGAGGTATTCTATTCTATAGAAGCCTCCTACGGAGGTTTTCTATTCTATAGAAGCCTCCTACGGAGGTCTTCTATTCTATAGAAGCCTCCTACGGAGGTCTCCTATTCTATAGAAGCCTCCTACGGAGGTCTTCTATTCTATAGAAACCTCCTACGGAGGTCTTCTATTCTACAGAAACCTCCTACGGAGGTATTCTATTCTATAGAAACCTCCTACGGAGGTTTTCTATTCTATAGAAGCCTCCTACGGAGGTCTTCTATTCTATAGAAGCCTCCTACGGAGGTCTTCTATTCTATAGAAGCCTCCTACGGAGGTCTTCTATTCTATAGAAGCCTCCTACGGAGGTCTTCTATTCTATAGAAGCCTCCTACGGAGGTCTTCTATTCTATAGAATCCTCCTACGGAGGCCCTCTTTTTTTATAGAAAACTCCTACGGAGGTCTTCTATTCTATAGAAGCCTCCTACGGAGGTCTACTATTCTATAGAAACCTCCTACGGAGGTCTTCTATTCTATAGAATCCTCCTACGGAGGCCCTCTTTTTTTATAGAAAACTCCTACGGAGGTCTTCTATTCTATAGAAACCTCCTACGGAGATCTTCTATTCTATAGAAGCCTCCTACGGAGGTCTCCTATTCTATAGAAGCCTCCTACGGAGGTCTTCTATTCTATAGAAGCCTCCTACGGAGGTCTTCTATTCTATAGAAGCCTCATACGGAGGTCTTCTATTCTATAGAAGCCTCCTACGGAGGTCTTCTATTCTATAGAAGCCTCCTACGGAGGTCTTCTATTCTATAGAAGCCTCCTACGGAGGTCTTCTATTCTATAGAAGCCTCCTACGGAGGTCTTCTATTCTATAGAAGCCTCCTACGGAGGTCTTCTATTCTATAGAAGCCTCCTACGGAGGTCTTCTATTCTATAGAAACCTCCTACGGAGATCTTCTATTCTATAGAAACCTCCTATGGAGGTCTTCTATTCTATAGAAGCCACCTACGGAGGTCTTCTATTCTCTAGAAGCCACCTACGGAGGTCTACTATTCTATAGAAACCTCCTGCGGAGGTCTTCTATTCTATAGAAACCTCCTACGGTACGTAGGTCTTCTATTCTATAGAAACCTCCTACGGTACGTAGGTCTTCTATTCTATAGAAGCCTCCTACGGAGATCTTCTTTTCTATAGAAGCCTCATACGGAGGTCTTCTATTCTATAGAAGCCTCATACGGAGGTCTTCTATTCTATAGAAACCTCCTACGGAGGTCTTCTATTCTATAGAAACCTCATACGGAGGTCTTCTATTCTATAGAAACCTCCTACGGAGGTCTTCTATTCTATAGAAACCTCCTACGGAGGTCTTCTATTCTATAGAAACCTCCTACGGAGGTCTTCTATTCTATAGAAACCTCCTACGGAGGTCTTCTATTCTATAGAAACCTCCTACGGAGGTCTTCTATTCTATAGAAACCTCCTACGGAGGTCTTCTATTCTATAGAAACCTCCTACGGAGGTCTTCTATTCTATAGAAACCTCCTACGGAGGTCTTCTATTCTATAGAAACCTCCTACGGAGGTCTTCTATTCTATAGAAACCTCCTACGGAGGTATTCTATTCTATAGAAGCCTCGTACAGAGGTCTTCTATTCTATAGAAACCTCCTACCGAGGTCTTCTATTCTATAGAAACCTCCTACCGAGGTCTTCTATTCTATAGAAACCTCCTACGGAGGTCTTCTATTCTATAGAAACCTCCTACGGAGGTCTTCTATAGAAACCTCCTACGGAGGTCTTCTATAGAAACCTCCTACGGAGGTCTTCTATAGAAACCTCCTACGGAGGTCTTCTATTCTATAGAAACCTCCTACGGAGGTCTTCTATTCTATAGAAACCTCCTACGGAGGTCTTCTATTCTATAGAAGTTTCCTACGGAGGTCTTCTATTCTATAGAAACCTCCTACGGAGGTCTTCTATTCTATAGAAACCTCCTACGGAGGTTTTCTATTCTATAGAAACCACCTACGGAGGTCTTCTATTCTATAGAAACCACCTACGGAAGTCTTCTATTCTATAGAAGCCTCCTACGGAGGTCTTCTATTCTATACAAACCTCCTACGGAGATCTTCTATTCTATAGAAGCCTCCTACGGAGGTCTTCTATTCTACAGAAGTTTCCTACGGAGGTCTTCTATTCTATAGAAACCTCCTACGGAGGTCTTCTATTCTATAGAAACCTCCTACGGAGGTCTTCTATTCTATAGAAACCTCCTACGGAGGTCTTCTTCTATTCTATAGAAAGCTCCTACGGAGGTCTTCTATTCTATAGAAACCTCCTACGGAAGTCTGCTATTCTATAGAAAACTCCTACGGAAGGTCTGCTATTCTATAGAAACCTCCTACGGAAGGTTTGCTATTCTATAGAAACCTCCTACGGAGGTCTTCTATTCTATAGCAACCTCCTACGGAGGTCTTCTATTCTATAGCAACCTCCTACGGCGGTCTGCTATTCTATAGAAACCTCCTACGGAGGTCTGCTATTCTATAGAAACCTCCTACGGAGGTCTTCTATTCTATAGAAACCTCCGACGGAGGTCTTCTATTCTATAGCAACCTCCTACGGAGGTCTTCTATTCTATAGCAACCTCCTACGGAGGTCTTCTATTCTATAGCAACCTCCTACGGAGGTCTTCTATTCTATAGCAACCTCCTACGGAGGTCTTCTATTCTATAGAAACCTCCTACGGAGGTGTTCTATTCTATAGAAACCTCCTACGGAGGTCTTCTATTCTATAGAAACCTCCAACGGAGGCTTTCTATTCCATAGAAACCTCCAACGGAGGACTTCTATTCTATAGAAACCTCCAACGGAGGACTTCTATTCTATAGAAACCTCCAACGGAGGCCTTCTATTCTATAGAAACCTCCTACGGAGGCCTTCTATTCTATAGAAACCTCCAACGGAGGCCTTCTATTCTATAGAAACCTCCAACGGAGGTCTTCTATTCTATAGAAGACTCCTACGGAGGTCTTCTATTCTATAGAAGACTCCTACGGAGGTCTTCTATTCTATAGAAGACTCCTACGGAGGTCTTCTATTCTATAGAAGACTCCTACGGAGGTCTTCTATTCTATAGAAGACTCCTACGGAGGTCTTCTATTCTATAGAAGACTCCTACGGAGGACTTCTATTCTATAGAAGACTCCTACGGAGGTCTTCTATTCTATAGAAACCTCCTACGGAGGTCTTCTATTCTATAGAAGCCTCCTACGGAGGTCTTCTATTCTATAGAAGTCTCCTGCGGAGGTCTTCTATTCTATAGAAGTCTCCTGCGGACGTCTTCTATTCTATAGAAACCTCCTACCAAGGTCTTCTATTTTATAGAAGCCTCCCACGGAGGTCTTCTATTCTATAGAAGCCTCCTACGGAGGTCTTCTATTCTAAAGAAGCCTCCTACGGAGGTCTTCTATTCTATAGAAGCCTCCTACGGAGGTCTTCTATTCTATAGAAGTCTCCTGCGGACGTCTTCTATTCTATAGAAGTCTCCTGCGGACGTCTTCTATTCTATAGAAACCTCCTACCAAGGTCTTCTATTTTATAGAAACCTCCTACGGAGGTCTTCTTTTTTATAGAAACCTCCTACGGATGTCTTCTATTCTATAGAAACCTCCTACGGAGGACTTCTATTCTACAGAAACCTCCTACGGATGTCTTCTATTCTATAGAAACCTCCTACGGAGGTCTTCTATTCTATAGAAACCTCCCACGGAGGTCTTCTATTCTATAGAAGCCTCCTACGGAGGCCTTCTATTCTATAAAAGCCTCCTACGGAGGTCTTCTATTCTATAGAAGCCTCCTATGGAGGTCTTCTATTCTATAGAAGCCTCCTACGGAGGTCTTCTATTCTATTGAATCCTCCTACGGAGGTCTTCTATTCTATAGAAGCCTCCTACGGAGGTCTCTACTCTATAGAAGCTTCCTAAGGAGATCTTCTATTCTATAGAAGTCTCCTACGGGGTCTTCTATTCTATAGAAGCCTCCTACGGAGGTATTGTATTCTATAGAAGCCTCGTACAGAGGTCTTCTATTCTATAGCAGCCTCGTACAGAGGTCTTCTGTTCTATAGAAACCTCCTACGGAGATCTTCTATTCTATAGAAACCTCCTTCGGAGGTATTCTATTCTATAGAAACCTCCTACGAAGGTCTTCTATTCTATAGAAACCTCCAACGGAGTTCTTCTATTCTATAGAAGCCTCCTACGGAGGTCTTCTATTCTATAGAAGCCTCCTACGGAGGTCTTCTATTCTATAGAAGCCTCCTACGGAGGTCTTCTATTCTATAGAAGCCTCCTACAGAGGTCTTCTATTCTATAGATATGGAGGAAACAGGATTTAAAATTAAAATGCCTCTACGTAGGTCTTCTATTCTATAGAAACCTCCTACGGAGGTCTTTTATTCTATAGAAACCTCCTACGGAGGTCTTTTATTCTATAGAAACCTCCTACGGAGGTCTTCTATTCTATAGAAACCTCCAACGGAGGTCTTCTATTCTATAGAAGCCTCCAACGGAGGTCTTCTATTCTACAGAAGCCTCCTACGGAGGTCTTCTATTCTATAGAAGCCTCCTACGGAGGTCTTCTCCTGCGGACGTCTTCTATTCTATAGAAACCTCCTACGGAGGTCTTCTATTTAATAGAAACCTCCTACGGAGGTCATCTGTTTTACAGAAACCTCCTACGGAGGTCTTCTATTTTATAGAAACCTCCTACGGAGGTCTTCCATTTTACAGAAACCTCCTACGGAGGACTTCTATTTTATAGAAACCTCCTACGGAGGTCTTCTATTCTATAGAAACCTCCTACAGAGGTCTTCTATTCTATAAAAGCCTCCTACGGAGGTCTTCTATTCTATAAAAGCCTCCTACGGAGTACTTCCATCCTAGAGAAACCTCCTACGGAGGTCTTCTATTCTATAGAAACCTCCTACGAAGGTCTTCTATTCTAGAGAAACCTCCTTCGGAGGTCTTCTATTCTATAGAAACCTCCTACGGAGGTCTTCTATTCTATAGAATCCTCCTACGGAGGTCTTCTATTCTATAGAAGCCTCCCACGGAGAAGAAGACCTACGAAGTCTTCTATTCTATAGAAGCCTCCTACGGAGGTCTTCTATTCTATACAAACCTCCTACGGAGATCTTCTATTCTATAGAAGCCTCCTACGGAGGTCTTCTATTCTATAGAAGTTTCCTACGGAGGTCTTCTATTCTATAGAAACCTCCTACGGAGGTCTTCTATTCTATAGAAAGCTCCTACGGAGGTCTTCTATTCTATAGAAACCTCCTACGGAAGTCTGCTATTCTATAGAAAACTCCTACGGAAGGTCTGCTATTCTATAGAAACCTCCTACGGAAGGTTTGCTATTCTATAGAAACCTCCTACGGAGGTCTTCTATTCTATAGCAACCTCCTACGGAGGTCTTCTATTCTATAGCAACCTCCTACGGAGGTCTGCTATTCTATAGAAACCTCCTACGGAGGTCTGCTATTCTATAGAAACCTCCTACGGAGGTCTTCTATTCTATAGAAACCTCCTACGGAGGTCTTCTATTCTATAGCAACCTCCTACGGAGGTCTTCTATTCTATAGCAACCTCCTACGGAGGTCTTCTATTCTATAGCAACCTCCTACGGAGGTCTTCTATTCTATAGAAACCTCCTACGGAGGTGTTCTATTCTATAGAAACCTCCTACGGAGGTCTTCTATTCTATAGAAACCTCCAACGGAGGCCTTCTATTCCATAGAAACCTCCAACGGAGGACTTCTATTCTATAGAAACCTCCAACGGAGGACTTCTATTCTATAGAAACCTCCAACGGAGGTCTTCTATTCTATAGAAACCTCCTACGGAGGCCTTCTATTCTATAGAAACCTCCAACGGAGGCCTTCTATTCTATAGAAACCTCCAACGGAGGTCTTCTATTCTATAGAAGACTCCTACGGAGGTCTTCTATTCTATAGAAGACTCCTACGGAGGACTTCTATTCTATAGAAGACTCCTACGGAGGTCTTCTATTCTATAGAAACCTCCTACGGAGGTCTTCTATTCTATAGAAGCCTCCTACGGAGGTCTTCTATTCTAAAGAAGCCTCCTACGGAGGTCTTCTATTCTAAAGAAGCCTCCTACGGAGGTCTTCTATTCTAAAGAAGCCTCCTACGGAGGTCTTCTATTCTATAGAAGCCTCCTACGGAGGTCTTCTATTCTATAGAAGCCTCCTACGGAGGTCTTCTATTCTATAGAAGTCTCCTGCGGACGTCTTCTATTCTATAGAAACCTCCTACCAAGGCCTCCCACGGAGGTCTTCTATTCTATAGAAGCCTCCTACGGAGGTCTTCTATTCTAAAGAAGCCTCCTACGGAGGTCTTCTATTCTATAGAAGCCTCCTACGGAGGTCTTCTATTCTATAGAAGCCTCCTACGGAGGTCTTCTATTCTATAGAAGCCTCCTACGGAGGTCTTCTATTCTATAGAAGCCTCCTACGGAGGTCTTCTATTCTATAGAAGTCTCCTGCGGACGTCTTCTATTCTATAGAAACCTCCTACCAAGGTCTTCTATTTTATAGAAACCTCCTACGGAGGCCTTCTATTCTATAAAAGCCTCCTACGGAGGTCTTCTATTCTATAGAAGCCTCCTATGGAGGTCTTCTATTCTATAGAAGCCTCCTACGGAGGTCTTCTCCTGCGGACGTCTTCTATTCTATAGAAACCTCCTACGGAGGTCTTCTATTTTATAGAAACCTCCTACGGAGGTCATCTATTTTACAGAAACCTCCTACGGAGGTCTTCTATTTTATAGAAACCTCCTACGGAGGTCTTCCATTTTACAGAAACCTCCTACGGAGGACTTCTATTTTATAGAAACCTCCTACGGAGGTCTTCTATTCTATAGAAACCTCCTACAGAGGTCTTCTATTCTATAAAAGCCTCCTACGGAGGTCTTCTATTCTATAAAAGCCTCCTACGGAGTACTTCCATCCTAGAGAAACCTCCTACGGAGGTCTTCTATTCTATAGAAACCTCCTACGAAGGTCTTCTATTCTAGAGAAACCCCCTTCGGAGGTCTTCTATTCTATAGAAACCTCCTACGGAGGTCTTCTATTCTATAGAATCCTCCTACGGAGGTCTTCTATTCTATAGAAGCCTCCCACGGAGAAGAAGACCTACGAAGGTCTTCTATTCTATAGAAACCTCCTACGGAGGTCTTCTGTCCTACAGAGATACGGAGATCTTCTATTCTATAGAAGCCTCCTACGGAGGTCTTCTATTCTATAGAAATCTCTTACGGATGTCTTCTATTCTATAGAAACCTCCTATGGAGGTTTTTTTATCTATAGAAAATTCCTACGGAGGTCTTCTATTCCATAGAAACCTCCTAGGAGGTCTTCTATTGTATAGAAACCTCCTACGGAGGTCTTCTATTCTATAGAAACCTCCTACGGAGGTCTTCTATTCTATAGAAACCTCCTACGGAGGTCTTCTATTCTATAGAAACCTCCTACGGAGGTCTTCTATTCTATAGAAACCTCCTACGGAGGTCTTCTATTCTATAGAAACCTCCTAGGGAGGTCTTCTATTCTATAGGTCTTCTATTCTATAGAAACCTCCTACGGAGGTCTTTTATTCTATAGAATCATCCAACGGAGGTCTTCTATTCTATAGAATCATCCAACGGAGGTCTTCTATTCTATAGAAACCTCCTACGGAGGTCTTCTATTCTATAAACACCTCCTACGGAGGTCTTCTATTCTATAGAAACCTCCTGCGGAGGTCTTCTATTCTATAGAAGCCTCCTACGGAGGTCTTCTATTCTATAGAAGCCTCCTACGGAGGTCTTCTATTCTATAGAAGCATCCTACGGAGGTCTTCTATTCTATAGAAGCATCCTACGGAGGTCTTCTATTCTATAGAAGCATCCTACGGAGGTCTTCTATTCTATAGAAGCCTCCTACGTTGGTCTTCTATTCTATAGAAGCCTCCTACGGAGGTCTTCTATTCTATAGAAGCCTCCTACGGAGGTCTTCTATTCTATAGAAGCCTCCTACGGAGGTCTTCTATTCTATAGAAAACTCCTACGGAGGTCTTCTATTCTATAGAAGCCTCCTACGGAGGTCTTCTATTCTATAGAAGCCTCCTACGGAGGTCTTCTATTCTATAGAAAACTCCTACGGAGGTCTTCTATTCTATAAAAACCTCCTACGGAGGTCTTCTATTCTATAGAAACCTCCTACGGAGGTCTTCTATTCTATAGAAACCTCCTACGGAGGTCTTCTATTCTATAGAAACCTCCTACGGAGGTCTTCTATTCTAAAGAAACCTCCTACGGAGGTCTTCCATTCTATAGAAACCTCCTACGGAGGTCTTCTATTCTATAGAAACCTCCTGCGGAGGTCTTCTATTCTATAGAAGCCTCCTACGGAGGTCTTCTATTCTATAGAAGCCTCCTACGGAGGTCTTCTATTCTATAGAAGCCTCCTACGGAGGTCTTCTATTCTATAGAAGCCTCCTACGGAGGTCTTCTATTCTATAGAAGCCTCCTACGGAGGTCTTCTATTCTATAGAAGCATCCTACGGAGGTCTTCTATTCTATAGAAGCATCCTACGGAGGTCTTCTATTCTATAGAAGCCTCCTTCGGAGGTCTTCTATTCTATAGAAGCATCCTACGGAGGTCTTCTATTCTATAGAAGCATCCTACGGAGGTCTTCTATTCTATAGAAGCATCCTACGGAGGTCTTCTATTCTATAGAAGCCTCCTACGTTGGTCTTCTATTCTATAGAAGCCTCCTACGGAGGTCTTCTATTCTATAGAAGCCTCCTACGGAGGTCTTCTATTCTATAGAAAACTCCTACGGAGGTCTTCTATTCTATAGAAACCTCCTACGGAGGTCGTCTATTCTATAGAAACCACCTACGGAGGTCTTCTATTCTATAGAAACCTCCTACGGAGGTCTTCTATTCTATAGAAACCTCCTACGGAGGTCTTCTATTCTAAAGAAACCTCCTACGGAGGTCTTCTATTCTATAGAAACCTCCTACGGAGGTCTTCTATTCTATAGAAACCTCCTACGGAGGTCTTCTATTCTATAGAAACCTCCTACGGAGGTCTTCTATTCTATAGAAGCCTCCAACGGAGGTCTTCTATTCTATAGAAGCCTCCTACGGAGGTCTTCTATTCTATAGGTCTTCTATTCTATAAAAGCCTCCTACGGAGGTCTTCTATTCTATAGCAGCCTCCTACGGAGGTCTTCTTTTCTATAGAAACCTCTTACGGAGGTCTTCTATTCTATAGAAACCTCCTACGGAGGTCTTCTATTCTATAGAAACCTCCTACGGAGGTCTTCTGTTCTATAGAAACCTCCTACGGAGGTCTTCTGTTCTATAGAAACCTCCTACGGAGGTCTTCTATTCTATAGAAACCTCCTACGGAGGTCTTCTGTTCTATAGAAACCCCCTACGGAGGTCTTCTATTCTATAGAAACCCCCTACGGAGGTTTTCTATTCTATAGAAACCTCCTACGGAGGCCTTCTATTCTATAGAAACCTCCTACGGAGGTCTTCTATTCTATAGAAACCTCCTACGGGGGTCTTCTTTTCTATAGAAGTCTCCTACGGAGATCTTCTATTCTATAGAAGCCTCCTACGGAGGTCTTCTATTCTATATAAGTTTCCTACGGAGGTCTTCTATTCTATAGAAGTCTATAGAAACATCCTACGGAGGTCATCTATTCTATAGAAACCTCCTACGGAGGTCATCTATTCTATAGAAACCTCCTACGGAGGTCTTCTATTCTATAGAAACCTCCTACAGAGGTCTTCTATTCTATAGAAACCTCCTACAGAGGTCTTCTATTCTATAGAATCCTCCTACGGAGGTCTTTTGTTCTATAGAAACCTCCTACGGGGGTCTTTTATTCTACAGAAACCTCCTACGGGGGTCTTCTATTCTATAGAAACCCTCTACGGAATTCGTCTATTCTATAGAAACCTCCTACGTACTTTCTCCGATCACATTCAATTGTCTGTGAATTTCAAAAATCTCCAGGAATGCTTACAAATTTCAATGTCACTCAATTTGTTTCGCATATTGGATTAGGTGATAACCTCCATACTTTCTCCTGCCATTTAAATGGTTTTGGAATTCATAAACTATTATCTGCTTCATCACAGACAAAGAGACATTAAGAGGTTTTTTCTCGTCCTTTTTCTACTTTTACCTTTCACGTTACTGTCAGGACATATATACAATTTGCATTTACTTGTCTGCATTTGGGATATGAACTATTACCACCACATCTACACATAGCTATTGTTATGACCATAAACATAATAATCATCATTGCCATCACCATCACTATTGCCATTATTATGATCATAACCCTGTTTTGGCATATCATATTTTCACTGTCTCCAAAAGTCTAGACATTTACCTTGACAGATAGTCAGTCATAACTACAATAAACACTCTGCATGCATACATATGTGGCAAACAGGTGTATATGAGTTCTGGATGCGGATGATGGTGACACATAGCATTCTGCTATTCTTTAAAATGATATGCAAAGCATTCCACATAGATTCCAGAATGCAGAGAAAGTGCCTTTGTTAACCTCATGAAATGAAGTAAAAATAATAATAATGGCCTGGAAAAATGGCGAAATACAACCCCCAAGTCAATGTCAAACGCAATGGAAAATTAATGGTTATCACCAACTATGCGGCAAATGGTAATGACGACCACGGCGACTGATTGATGTTGAAAAACATATAAATGGACAGACCTTAAGGAAGAAAATGTTATTTTGCGATAATGGCATTACATTAGGAACATGTAAACGAAGGTATTGATTGGCAGAACGGAAAAGGAGATAACTGGAGATTAAATTTAAAGAATATAAAACTAAAAACAAGTTTTTAAACAATGGCCTCAGGCTTATGATCAAAAAAATGTTTTTAATATTCACGCCTATGGGTGATTGAAAAATATTGTTTTAAAAATCCACGCCTATAGCTCAGTGGGTGATTAAAAAATATTGTTTTAAAAATCCACGCCTATAGGTCAGTAGGTGATTGAGAAAAAATTCCTTTAAAAATCCACACCTATAGGTGAGTGGGTGATTTAGAAAAATTCCTTTAAAAATCCACGCCTATAGGTCAGTGGGTGATTTAGAAAAAATTCCTTTAAAAATCCACGCCTATAGGTCAGTGGGTGATTTAGAAAAATTCCTTTAAAAATCCACGCCTATAGGTCAGTAGGTGATTGAGAAAAAATTCCTTTAAAAATCCACGCCTATAGGTCAGTGGGTGATTGAGAAAAATTCCTTTAAAAATCCACGCCTATAGGTCAGTAGGTGATTGAAAAGAAATTCCTTTAAAAATCCACGCCTATAGGTCAGTGGGTGATTGAGAAAAATTCCTTTAAAAATCCACGCCTATAGGTCAGTGGGTGATTGAGAAAAATTCCTTTAAAAATCCACGCCTATAGGTCAGTGGGTGATTGAGAAAAATTCCTTTAAAAATCCACGCTTATGGGTCAGGGGATGTTTGGAAAAATTCTTTTAAAAATCCACGCTTATGGGTCAGGGGATGTTTGGAAAAATTCTTTTAAAAATCCACGCTTATGGGTCAGGGGATGTTTGGAAAAATTCTTTTAAAAATCCACGCTTATGGGTCAGGGGATGTTTGGAAAAATTCTTTTAAAAATCCACGCTTATGGGTCAGGGGATGTTTGGAAAAATTCTTTTAAAAATCCACGCTTATGGGTCAGGGGATGTTTGGAAAAATTCTTTTAAAAATCCACGCTTATGGGTCAGGGGATGTTTGGAAAAATTCTTTTAAAAATCCACGCTTATGGGTCAGGGGATGTTTGGAAAAATTCTTTTAAAAATCCACGCTTATGGGTCAGGGGATGTTTGGAAAAATTCTTTTAAAAATCCACGCTTATGGGTCAGGGGATGTTTGGAAAAATTCTTTTAAAAATCCACGCTTATGGGTCAGGGGATGTTTGGAAAAATTCTTTTAAAAATCCACGCTTATGGGTCAGGGGATGTTTGGAAAAATTCTTTTAAAAATCCACGCTTATGGGTCAGGGGATGTTTGGAAAAATTCTTTTAAAAATCCACGCTTATGGGTCAGGGGATGTTTGGAAAAATTCTTTTAAAAATCCACGCTTATGGGTCAGGGGATGTTTGGAAAAATTCTTTTAAAAATCCACGCTTATGGGTCAGGGGATGTTTGGAAAAATTCTTTTAAAAATCCACGCTTATGGGTCAGGGGATGTTTGGAAAAATTCTTTTAAAAATCCACGCTTATGGGTCAGGGGATGTTTGGAAAAATTCTTTTAAAAATCCACGCTTATGGGTCAGGGGATGTTTGGAAAAATTCTTTTAAAAATCCACGCTTATGGGTCAGGGGATGTTTGGAAAAATTCTTTTAAAAATCCACGCTTATGGGTCAGGGGATGTTTGGAAAAATTCTTTTAAAAATCCACGCTTATGGGTCAGGGGATGTTTGGAAAAATTCTTTTAAAAATCCACGCTTATGGGTCAGGGGATGTTTGGAAAAATTCTTTTAAAAATCCACGCTTATGGGTCAGGGGATGTTTGGAAAAATTCTTTTAAAAATCCACGCTTATGGGTCAGGGGATGTTTGGAAAAATTCTTTTAAAAATCCACGCTTATGGGTCAGGGGATGTTTGGAAAAATTCTTTAAAAATCCACGCTTATGGGTCAGGGGATGTTTGGAAAAATTCTTTTAAAAATCCACGCTTATGAGTCAGGGGATGTTTGGAAAAATTCTTTTAAAAATCCACGCTTATGGGCCAGGGGATGTTTGGAAAAATTCTTTTAAAAATCCACGCTTATGGGTCAGGGGATGTTTGGAAAAATTCTTTTAAAAATCCACGCTTATGGGTCAGGGGATGTTTGGAAAAATTCTTTTAAAAATCCACGCTTATGGGTCAGGGGATGTTTGGAAAAATTCTTTTAAAAATCCACGCTTATGGGTCAGGGGATGTTTGGAAAAATTCTTTTAAAAATCCACGCTTATGGGTCAGGGGATGTTTGGAAAAATTCTTTTAAAAATCCACGCTTATGGGTCAGGGGATGTTTGGAAAAATTCTTTTAAAAATCCACGCTTATGGGTCAGGGGATGTTTGGAAAAATTCTTTTAAAAATCCACGCTTATGGGTCAGGGGATGTTTGGAAAAATTCTTTTAAAAATCCACGCTTATAGGTCAGTGGGTGATTGAGAAAAAATTCCTTTAAAAATCCACGCCTATAGGTCAGTGGGTGATTGAGAAAAAATTCCTTTAAAAATCCACGCCTATAGGTCAGTGGGTGATTGAGAAAAAATTCCTTTAAAAATCCACGCCTATAGGTCAGTGGGTGATTGAGAAAAAATTCCTTTAAAAATCCACGCCTATAGGTCAGTGGGTGATTGAGAAAAAATTCCTTTAAAAATCCACGCCTATAGGTCAGTGGGTGATTGAGAAAAATTCCTTTAAAAATCCGCGCCTTTAGATCAGTGGGTGATTGAGAAAAATTCCTTTAAAAATCCAGGTCTATAGGTCAGTGGGTGATTGAGAAAAATTCCTTTAAAAATCCACGACTATAGGTCAATGGGTGATTGAGAAAAATTCCTTTAAAAATCCAGGCCTATAGGTCAGTGGGTGATTGAGAAAAATTCCTTTAAATATCCACGCCTATAGGTCAGTGGGTGATTGAGAAAAATTCCCTTAAAAATCCACGCCTATAGGTCAGTGGGTGATTGAGAAAAATTCCTTTAAAAATCCAGGCCTATAGGTCAGTGGGTGATTGAGAAAAATTCCTTTAAAAATCCACGCCTATAGGTCAGTGGGTGATTGAGAAAAATTCCTTTAAAAATCCACGCCTATAGGTCAGTGGGTGATTGAGAAAAAATTCCTTTAAAAATCCACGCCTATAGGTCAGTGGGTGATTGAGAAAAAATTCCTTTAAAAATCCACGCCTATAGGTCAGTGGGTGATTGAGAAAAATTCCTTTAAAAATCCACGCCTATAGATCAGTGGGTGATTGAGAAAAATTCCTTTAAAAATCCAGGCCTATAGATCAGTGGGTGATTGAGAAAAATTCCTTTAAAAATCCATGGGTGATTGAGAAAAATTCCTTTAAATATCCAGGCCTATAGGTCAGTGGGTGATTGAGAAAAATTCCTTTAAATATCCACGCCTATAGGTCAGTGGGTGATTGAGAAAAATTCCTTTAAAAATCCACGCCTATAGGTCAGTGGGTGATTGAGAAAAATTCCTTTAAAAATCCACGCCTATAGGTCAGTGGGTGATTGAGAAAAATTCCTTTAAAAATCCACGCCTATAGGTCAGTGGGTGATTGAGAAAAATTCCTTTAAAAATCCACGCCTATAGGTCAGTGGGTGATTGAGAAAAATTCCTTTAAAAATCCAGGCCTATAGGTCAGTGGGTGATTGAGAAAAATTCCTTTAAAAATCCAGGCCTATAGGTCAGTGGGTGATTGAGAAAAATTCCTTTAAAAATCCAGGCCTATAGGTCAGTGGGTGATTGAGAAAAATTCCTTTAAAAATCCAGGCCTATAGGTCAGTGGGTGATTGAGAAAAATTCCTTTAAAAATCCAGGCCTATAGGTCAGTGGGTGATTGAGAAAAATTCCTTTAAAAATCCAGGCCTATAGGTCAGTGGGTGATTGAGAAAAATTCCTTTAAAAATCCAGGCCTATAGGTCAGTGGGTGATTGAGAAAAATTCCTTTAAAAATTCAGGCCTATAGGTCAGTGGGTGATTGAGAAAAATTCCTTTAAAAATCCAGGCCTATAGGTCAGTGGGTGATTGAGAAAAATTCCTTTAAAAATCCACGCCTATAGGTCAGTGGGTGATTGAGAAAAATTCCTTTAAAAATCCACGCCTATAGGTCAGTGGGTGATTGAGAAAAATTCCTTTAAAAATCCACGCCTATAGGTCAGTGGGTGATTGAGAAAAATTCCTTTAAAAATCCACGCCTATAGGTCAGTGGGTGATTGAGAAAAAATTCCTTTCAAAATCCACGCCTATAGGTCAGTGGGTGATTGAGAAAAAATTCCTTTAAAAATCCACGCCTATAGGTCAGTGGGTGATTGAGAAAAAATTCCTTTAAAAATCCAGGCCTATAGGTCAGTGGGTGATTGAGAAAAAATTCCTTTAAAAATCCACGCCTATAGGTCAGTGGGTGATTGAGAAAAAATTCCTTTAAAAATCCACGCCTATAGGTCAGTGGGTGATTGAGAAAAATTCCTTTAAAAATCCACGCCTATATATCAGTGGGTGTTTGAAAAAAATTGTTTTAAAAATCCACGCCTATATATCAGTGGGTGTTTGAAAAAAATTGTTTTAAAAATCCACGCCTATATATCAGTGGGTGTTTGAAAAAAATTGTTTTAAAAATCCACGCCTATATATCAGTGGGTGTTTGAAAAAAATTGTTTTAAAAATCCACGCCTATATATCAGTGGGTGTTTGAAAAAAATTGTTTTAAAAATCCACGCCTATATATCAGTGGGTGTTTGAAAAAAATTGTTTTAAAAATCCACGCCTATATATCAGTGGGTGTTTGAAAAAAATTGTTTTAAAAATCCACGCCTATATATCAGTGGGTGTTTGAAAAAAATTGTTTTAAAAATCCACGCCTATATATCAGTGGGTGTTTGAAAAAAATTGTTTTAAAAATCCACGCCTATATATCAGTGGGTGTTTGAAAAAAATTGTTTTAAAAATCCACGCCTATATATCAGTGGGTGTTTGAAAAAAATTGTTTTAAAAATCCACGCCTATATATCAGTGGGTGTTTGAAAAAAATTGTTTTAAAAATCCACGCCTATATATCAGTGGGTGTTTGAAAAAAAATTGTTTTAAAAATCCACGCCTATATATCAGTGGGTGTTTGAAAAAAATTGTTTTAAAAATCCACGCCTATATATCAGTGGGTGTTTGAAAAAAATTGTTTTAAAAATCCACGCCTATATATCAGTGGGTGTTTGAAAAAAATTGTTTTAAAAATCCACGCCTATATATCAGTGGGTGTTTGAAAAAAATTGTTTTAAAAATCCACGCCTATATATCAGTGGGTGTTTGAAAAAAAATGTTTTAAAAATCCACGCCTATATATCAGTGGGTGTTTGAAAAAAAATTGTTTTAAAAATCCACGCCTATATATCAGTGGGTGTTTGAAAAAAATTGTTTTAAAAATCCACGCCTATATATCAGTGGGTGTTTGAAAAAAATTGTTTTAAAAATCCACGCCTATATATCAGTGGGTGTTTGAAAAAAATTGTTTTAAAAATCCACGCCTATATATCAGTGGGTGTTTGAAAAAAATTGTTTTAAAAATCCACGCCTATATATCAGTGGGTGTTTGAAAAAAATTGTTTTAAAAATCCACGCCTATATATCAGTGGGTGTTTGAAAAAAATTGTTTTAAAAATCCACGCATATATATCAGTGGGTGTTTGAAAAAAATTGTTTTAAAAATCCACGCCTATATATCAGTGGGTGTTTGAAAAAAATTGTTTTAAAAATCCACGCATATATATCAGTGGGTGTTTGAAAAAAATTGTTTTAAAAATCCACGCCTATATATCAGTGGGTGTTTGAAAAAAATTGTTTTAAAAATCCACGCCTATATATCAGTGGGTGTTTGAAAAAAATTGTTTTAAAAATCCACGCCTATATATCAGTGGGTGTTTGAAAAAAATTGTTTTAAAAATCCACGCCTATATATCAGTGGGTGTTTGAAAAAAATTGTTTTAAAAATCCACGCCTATATATCAGTGGGTGTTTGAAAAAAATTGTTTTAAAAATCCACGCATATATATCAGTGGGTGTTTGAAAAAAATTGTTTTAAAAATCCACGCCTATATATCAGTGGGTGTTTGAAAAAAATTGTTTTAAAAATCCACGCCTATATATCAGTGGGTGTTTGAAAAAAATTGTTTTAAAAATCCACGCCTATATATCAGTGGGTGTTTGAAAAAAATTGTTTTAAAAATCCACGCCTATATATCAGTGGGTGTTTGAAAAAAATTGTTTTAAAAATCCACGCCTATATATCAGTGGGTGTTTGAAAAAAATTGTTTTAAAAATCCACGCCTATATATCAGTGGGTGTTTGAAAAAAATTGTTTTAAAAATCCACGCCTATATATCAGTGGGTGTTTGAAAAAAATTGTTTTAAAAATCCACGCCTATATATCAGTGGGTGTTTGAAAAAAATTGTTTTAAAAATCCACGCCTATATATCAGTGGGTGTTTGAAAAAAATTGTTTTAAAAATCCACGCCTATATATCAGTGGGTGTTTGAAAAAAATTGTTTTAAAAATCCACGCCTATATATCAGTGGGTGTTTGAAAAAAATTGTTTTAAAAATCCACGCCTATATATCAGTGGGTGTTTGAAAAAAATTGTTTTAAAAATCCACGCCTATATATCAGTGGGTGTTTGAAAAAAATTGTTTTAAAAATCCAGGCATATATATCAGTGGGTATTTGAAAAAAATTGTTTTAAAAATCCACGCCTATATATCAGTGGGTGTTTGAAAAAAATTGTTTTAAAAATCCACGCCTATATATCAGTGGGTGTTTGAAAAAAATTGTTTTAAAAATCCACGCCTATATATCAGTGGGTGTTTGAAAAAAATTGTTTTAAAAATCCAGGCATATATATCAGTGGGTGTTTGAAAAAAATTGTTTTAAAAATCCACGCCTATATATCAGTGGGTGTTTGAAAAAAATTGTTTTAAAAATCCACGCCTATATATCAGTGGGTGTTTGAAAAAAATTGTTTTAAAAATCCACGCCTATATATCAGTGGGTGTTTGACAAAAAATTGTTTTAAAAATCCACGCCTATATATCAGTGGGTGTTTGAAAAAAATTGTTTTAAAAATCCACGCCTATATATCAGTGGGTGTTTGAAAAAAATTGTTTTAAAATCCACGCCTATATATCAGTGGGTGTTTGAAAAAAATTGTTTTAAAAATCCACGCCTATATATCAGTGGGTGTTTGAAAAAAATTGTTTTAAAAATCCACGCCTATATATCAGTGGGTGTTTGAAAAAAATTGTTTTAAAAATCCACGCGTATATATCAGTGGGTGTTTGAAAAAAATTGTTTTAAAAATCCACGCGTATATATCAGTGGGTGTTTGAAAAAAATTGTTTTAAAAATCCACGCGTATATATCAGTGGGTGTTTGAAAAAAATTGTTTTAAAAATCCACGCCTATATATCAGTGGGTGTTTGAAAAAAATTGTTTTAAAAATCCACGCCTATATATCAGTGGGTGTTTGAAAAAAATTGTTTTAAAAATCCACGCCTATATATCAGTGGGTGTTTGAAAAAAAATGTTTTAAAAATCCACGCCTATATATCAGTGGGTGTTTGAAAAAAAATTGTTTTAAAAATCCACGCCTATATATCAGTGGGTGTTTGAAAAAAATTGTTTTAAAAATCCACGCCTATATATCAGTGGGTGTTTGAAAAAAATTGTTTTAAAAATCCACGCCTATATATCAGTGGGTGTTTGAAAAAAATTGTTTTAAAAATCCACGCCTATATATCAGTGGGTGTTTGAAAAAAATTGTTTTAAAAATCCACGCCTATATATCAGTGGGTGTTTGAAAAAAATTGTTTTAAAAATCCACGCCTATATATCAGTGGGTGTTTGAAAAAAATTGTTTTAAAAATCCACGCCTATATATCAGTGGGTGTTTGAAAAAAATTGTTTTAAAAATCCACGCCTATATATCAGTGGGTGTTTGAAAAAAATTGTTTTAAAAATCCACGCCTATATATCAGTGGGTGTTTGAAAAAAAATTGTTTTAGAAATCCACGCCTATATATCAGTGGGTGTTTGAAAAAAATTGTTTTAAAAATCCACGCCTATATATCAGTGGGTGTTTGAAAAAAAATTGTTTTAGAAATCCACGCCTATATATCAGAGGGAGTTTTTCGACTCAACTTTTTTTTCAGGATTTAGCTAAAATGTTTTTGCAAAGTTTCAAACAGTACTACGAGTTGGATTCGGAGTCAATGAGTCGTAGATTGCATCGCCCAGCTCCTGATATTTTTTTTTAATGTAACTTTCTGAATGTTTAGTTGGATTTCATTGCCTCTATCACTTCTGGTAAAATAGTAAAACTTTGGTGTTTTATGCACTTAAATAATTTTATTTTCTTACAATGATAAAAAACGGTTTTAATGGCACTGACATTAGTGTGTTATATATGGTAATATTCAAAAATGTTTTACAATCGTTGAAGTTGAGGTTCACCATTTAATACGTCGCGAACTGTCAATATATTTTATACAATATGAATATATTTATATTAATTGAAGTGTTTTAGCTGGGGTTGCATAAAATGAACCATAACAAATAATTTATGTGGAAGCTGTGTTGGTGGTAATACTCGTATTAAAAAATGGGTAAAAAAGTGTTGAAGTTTACAAGTTTTTTTGTGTTCTTTCTTGATTTCTGGTCAAACCACGGAAAATTCAGACCTGAGATTAAAAAAAGAATTGAAGAATAACCCTTGGGCAACATGGTTCTAATGTATGACTTTTCGATATATACACTGCATCCCCCTAAAATCGATGCTGACATTTTGAAGTTTTGAAATATGGGTTTTTTGAATATTTCTTATAATTGGAAGGCGCAACCAGATATATACCCAAACTATTTATTGGATTGTAGAACTCGTGATTCCACGTCGTTTGATGTATATCTGATGAGTGTGCTTCATACAGTTCCCTAGTAATAGGATTCCAAAATCGAAATTTTGGTGCGTACATTTTCTTTAAAAACATTTTTGGCTACAACTGTGACTAAGGTACACTTGGACCCCGCGTGATTTTAGTTTTTTTACGCGCAAGATCTAACGAACCCTCCCGCTTTCAAATCCATCCACTAAAACGGCGGTTATATGTATCTTAAAAGTAGGAAATTCTGCAAAATTATATTTTGATGATTCCGCGCATTGAACCTCGATTTTCTTTGTTTATTTTTACAAAAATTTAATCCTTTATACGTCATTATATTATTTTCCAAAACCGTGTGGCATAAATTACCGATATTCTGGAGTAATATTCGTATTTCGTATAAAATAGAATTTGGTAGCACATCCGCGGTTCTTGACGAATTTGTTTAAAATTTGTTATAATGGCGTATTTTTATAAGCGGTCACTGAAATCGGATGCGCCTTATAATCTTATGTACATCGCGCAATTTTTACCCACATTAAGGTTTTTTGAACAGTAAGATGCAGCTGACGGCACACTTTTGCCGCTGAATGAAAAGTGGAAAATCGCTACATATTGATAGAGATGCACTCGCTGTATCTGAAAAGCGCATGCGCCTTAACTAATTTTAACGAATTCGCGAATTATACGTTTTTTAACTTTAATGTTTTTTCTTTTGTTGTATTACTTTCTATTTCATTATCCTATTGTTTATCAAAGTAAGCAAATACACATTCGGGTTTGTCATCGCATTTACCCTGAAGAAGTTTCAGCGAAGTCCGTCAGTCCTTGCATAGAAATTTAGCGAAATAGTAGAATAACTCCCAAAAATGTTTTTTTCTATTTTTCGTATTAAACAAAAAATATGTTTTTGAAATAATATTCCAACAATAAGTGTTCGTCTTTTGTTGTTGCTGTAATATGGCAGTTATAAATCCTATCGTTAAAATTTTGGTCTCATATTTTTCTACACGTATTTTTAATTTATTTTTTCGAGTTTTATTTGGACTCTAAATTAGAATAAATTAAATTTACTCCAAGATTTTTTTCGTATTTCTAGATTCTCCTCGAAAAAAGAAAAAAATTTAGTAAATATTTAGGCATCTACGGATAGATATTCAATGCTGTTAACGCTTTATATTTACATTTTCTTATTAAAGCAAAAATTGAATTTTTAAATATTTGTTCTTTTAAGGGAATAAAAACCCCCATAACTTTGGAGCGCAGCATCCAATTTTGTGAAAGCGAAAAGGTTTGAAACCACAACTTTTTTTCTTAATCTAAGTTCCAAAAATTGCGGATGTACTCGCAAAAAAATTTTTAAAATTTCTTCCAATGGAATTGCAAAAGAAATTTGAAATTTACCATATGTACTTTAAAGAATAAACGGCGTTATGTTCGGGTCGAACTGTTTATATCCTCCAAACATTGTATATATCTATTCCACATATTAGCACTTTTTACACTGCGTGTTGCCTAGGCCAGAAGGTTTTTAGTGCCCTTCATACATAAAATCGTAAAAAACCCTTTAAAATAGCTTTACGTAACGATACATAACATTTTTAATTTTCATGATTTTTGGTGAAGTTGGGCCCCCCCCCCCCCCCCCGAAATGAAATCCTGCGTACGTCCCTGATCACGTACATAATACAACAACTACTACCAAGAAACCCCTTTACAGTCATTGGTAAACAGCGCTTTGACAACACTGCACCATACATTGTCTCTACGTGACACTAGTGGTATAACAGGCCACACACTGGAAAATTTAATTCCAGTGTATTTTTGCAACCATCGTAGTCAGTGCTTAGGGCGAATAATTCGCATTCACTTCATGCCTCGAGTCACTCATATATTTCAAAATTGGTTGCTGATGGCGAGCTGGCTACTGCAGGGAGTTAGCTACACGGGTTGGAACTAAAGGTTGTTCTACATCCGCCAACGTACACCTTGGTGTTACCGAGTTGGGAATAATTTTGGAAGCTACCCATTAAATTGTGGTGGCTAATAAATTGCACTGGACCTTCGGGTTTTTCAGTTCTACAGGGCCTTCGGGTCATCTGTTCCATTCGGCACTGGACCTTCGGGTTTTTCAGTTCTACAGGGCTCTTGAGTCATCTGTTCCATTTGGCACTGGACCTTCGGGTTTTTCAGTTCTACAGGGCCTTCGGGTCATCTGTTCCATTCGGCACTGGACCTTCGGGTTTCTCAGTTCTACAGGGCCTTCGGGTCATCTGTTCCATTCGGCACTGGACCTTCGGGTTTTTCAGTTCTACAGGGCTCTTGAGTCATCTGTTCCATTCGGCACTGGACCTTCGGGTTTCTCAGTTCTACAGGGCCTTCGGGTCAACTGTTCCATTCGGCACTGGACCTTCGGGTTTCTCAGTTCTACAGGGCCTTCGGGTCATCTGTTCCATTCGGCACTGGACCTTCGGGTTTTCAGTTCTACAGGGTCTTCGGGTCATCTGTTCCACTGTTTGGGTCTTAGACTAATACTCGACAAAGCCATCGTCTTCCCGAACATCAACAGCCAAACGCCGAATCCATCGTGTTCCCGGACATCAACAGCCGAACACCAAATACATCGTCTTCCCGATCATCTGCAGCCGAACACCGAATTAATCATCTGCAGCCGAACACCGAATTCGTCGTCTCCCGATCATCTGCAGCCGAAAACCGAATACATCGTCTCCCGATCATCTGCAGCCGAAAACCGAATACATCGTCTTCGCGATCATCAGCAGCCGAACACCGAATTAATCATCTTCCCGATCATCTGCAGCCGAACACCGAATTCGTCGTCTCCCGATCATCTGCAGCCGAAAACCGAATACATCGTCTTCCCGATCATCTGCAGCCGAAGACCGAATTCATCATCTTCCCGATCATCTGCAGCCGAACACCGAATTCATCGTCTCCCGATCATCTGCAGCCGAAAACCGAATACATCGTCTTCCCGATCATCTGCAGCCGAACACCGAATTCAACGTCTTTCCGATCATCTGTAGCCGAACACCGAATACATCGTCTTCCCGATCATCTACAGCCGAACACTGAATACATCATTCACACCCGAACACACAAAGCTAATTCAACACGAACTCATCAACTGTCAAACCCCAGCGAGTCTGCATAATATTACGCAAACTATTAATCCAAATATATACCCATTGAATTCATTCTTATCGCATTTAAACACAAGTAGATTGTAAATTAGTATTTAATCAATAAATCCCCGATTTAGCCCCCAGGAAAGGGAGAATACTAGTCTTTTCATTTCGTAAGGTTTAGTGGGTCCTTATGGAATTGTTTTAAAAATCCCCGCCTATATATCAGTGGGTGTTTGAAAAAATTGTTTTAAAAATCCACGCCTATATATCAGTGGGTGTTTGAAAAAATTGTTTTAAAAATCCACGTTTATGAAAATATGCTTTTTATGTCATTTTCATTTATTTAAACATTTTTCTAAAACAGATTATTGCATGGACAAACATAAATGCACTTTATTTTCAAGTGACTATATTTTTCAATTTTCTCTTTAAATGAGAAACAACAACACCACTTTATCGCATTTGAAACACATGTATGCAAATAGAAGGAGTCCTAGAATGCCATTAGTTATTTACTTTTGTTCTGTTTTCTACTTCTTCTATTTTAAACGTTTTTTTTTTCGAAGAGCTAAGTAAATATGTTTTGTGTGTTGATTTTTCCTCTTGATGGTGTTGTTGTTCTTGTTCATAAGTGTGTGTTTCTATTTCTTTTTTTTCTCGTTTATTTATTTATTTTCACAAGATTTATTTTTACTATAGAAACCATAAATCGTTTCAAAAAGCAAACGAAAGCACCCACAGCGCACATCCTTGCATCCTTCTATGCGCAATGGCCATCACCAAACAGTTGAAAGTTACTTAAAACACATTTTTATGTGAAATTGAATCTAATGCTTGATATCTTTTGAAAAACATACACAATTTGCCCACATTCTTTATTCCGATTGTGTCACAAACATCTAAAGAAACATGCATTTGCCTCGGACTTGTTTGGTTATGAATCAAAGGATTAGATTGTTGCAGAACATAGCAAACATGTGGCACACATCGAATGTGACCTCAGGACAAAATTGAAAAATATGTTTTAATATGCACTAAAACCCGTATTTGAAAATGAGTTTAGGAGAATGATATGTGGTGGAATTCAGGAGCTATAAATTTGGAATTTTTATAAAAGAAAATTGAAATTTTTGGATTTTTAAAAAAATATATTTTTAAATCACCCACTGTCCCATAGGCGTGGATTTTTCAAACAATTTTTTTTCAATCACCCACTGACCTCTAGGTGTTGATTTTTTAAATTAAGTTTTTCAATCACCCACTGACCTATAGGCTTGGATTTTTAAAGGAATTTTTTTTTTCAATTACCCACTGACTTATAGGCGTGGATTTTTAAAGGATTTTTTCAACCACGCACTGACCTATAGGCGTGGATTTTTAAAGGATTTTTTCAATTACGCACTGACCTATAGGCGTGGATTTTTAAAGGAATTTTTTTCAATCACCCACTGACCTATAGGCGTGGATTTTTAAAGGAATTTTTTCAATCACCCACTGACCTTTAAACGTGGATTTTTAAAGGAATTTTTTTCAATCACCCACTGACCTTTAAACGTGGATTTTTAAAGGAATTTTTTTCAATCACCCACTGACCTTTAAACGTGGATTTTTAAAGGAATTTTTTTCAATCACCCACTGACCTTTAAACGTGGATTTTTAAAGGAATTTTTTTCAATCACCCACTGACCTTTAAACGTGGATTTTTAAAGGAATTTTTTTCAATCACCCACTGACCTTTAAACGTGAATTTTTAAAGGAATTTTTTTCAATCACCCACTGACCTTTAAACGTGGATTTTTAAAGGAATTTTTTTCAATCACCCACTGACCTTTAGGCCTGGATTTTTAAAGGAATTTTTTTCAATCACCCACTGACCTTTAGGCCTGGATTTTTAAAGGAATTTTTTTCAATCACCCACTGACCTTTAGGCCTGGATTTTTAAAGGAATTTTTTTTTTCAATCACCCACTGACCTATAGGCGTGGCTTTTTAAAGGAATTTTTTTCAATCACCCACTGACCTATAGGCTTAGATTTTTAAAGGAATTTTTTTCAATCACCACTGACCTATAGGCGTGGATTTTTAAAGGAATTTTTTTCAATCACCCACTGACCTATAGGCTTGGATTTTTAAAGGATTTTTTTCAATCAACCACTGATCTATAGGCCTGGATTTTTAGAGGAATTTTTTTCAATCACCCACTGACCTATAGGCTTGGATTTTTAAAGGATTTTTGTTTTTTTCAATCACCCACTGACCTATAGGCTTGGATTTTTAAAGGATTTTTTTCAATCAACCACTGACCTATAGGCCTGGATTTTTAGAGGAATTTTTTTCAATCACCCACTGACCTATAGGCTTGGATTTTTAAAGGATTTTTTTTCAATCACCCACTGACCTATAGGCGTGGATTTTTAAAGGTATTTTTTTTCAATTACCAACTGACCTATAGGCGTGGATTTTTAAAGGAATTTTTTCTCAATCACCCACTGACCTATAGGCGTGGATTTTTAAAGGAATTTTTTTCAATCACCCACTGACCTATAGGCGTGGATTTTTAAAGGAATTTTTTTCAATCACCCACTGACCTATAGGCGTGGATTTTTAAAGGAATTTTTTTCAATCACCCACTGACCTATAGCCGTGGATTTTTAAAGGAATTTTGTTCAATCACCCACTGACCTATAGGCGTGGATTTTTAAAGGAATTTTTTTCAATCACCCACTGACCTATAGGCTTGGATTTTTAAAGGAATTTTTTTCAATCACCACTGACCTATAGGCGTGGCTTTTTAAAGGAATTTTTTTCAATTACCCACTGACCTATAGGCGTTGATTTTTAAAGGAATTTTTTTCAGTCACCCACTGACCTATAGGCGTGGAGGTTTAAAGGAATTTTTTCAATCACCCACTGACCTATAGGCGTGGATTTTTAAAGGAATTTTTTCAATCACCCACTGACCTATAGGCGTGGATTTTTAAAGGAATTTTTTCAATCACCCACTGACCTATAGGCATGGATTTTTAAAGGAATTTTTTCAATCACCCACTGACCTATAGGCTTGGATTTTTAAAGGATTTTTTTCAATCAACCACTGATCTATAGGCCTGGATTTTTAGAGGAATTTTTTTCAATCACCCACTGACCTATAGGCTTGAATTTTTAAAGGATTTTTGTTTTTTTCAATCACCCACTGACCTATAGGCGTGGATTTTTTTCAATCACCCACTGACCTATAGGCTTGGATTTTTAAAGGATTTTTTTCAATCAACCACTGACCTATAGGCTTGGATTTTTAAAGGATTTTTTTCAATCAACCACTGATCTATAGGCCTGGATTTTTAGAGGAATTTTTTTCAATCACCCACTGACCTATAGGCTTGGATTTTTAAAGGTATTTTTTTTCAATCACCAACTGACCTATAGGCGTGGATTTTTAAAGGAATTTTTTTAATCACCCACTGACCTATAGGCGTGGATTTTTAAAGGAATTTTTTCAATCACCCACTGACCTTTAGGCGTGCATTTTTAAAGGAATTTTTTTAATCACCCACTGACCTATAGGCGTGGATTTTTAAAGGATGTTTTTTAATCACCCACTGACCTATAAGCTTGAATTTTTAGAGGTATTTTTTTTCAATCACCCACTGACCTTTAGGCTTGGATTTTTAAAGGAATTTTTTTCAATCACCCACTGACCTATAGGCGTGGATTTTTAAAGGAATTTTTCTCAATCACCCACTGACCTATAGGCGTGGATTTTTAAAGGAATTTTTTTCAATCACCCACTGACCTTTAGGCTTGGATTTTTAAAGGAATTTTTTTCAATCACCCACTGACCTTTAGGCTTGGATTTTTAAAGCAATTTTTTTCAATCACCCACTGACCTATAGGCTTGAATTTTTAAAGGATTTTTTTTAAATCACACACTGACCTATAGGCGTGGATTTTTAAAGGAATTTTTTTCAATCACCCACTGACCTATAGGCGTGGATTTTTAAAGGAATTTTTTTCAATCACCCACTGACCTATAGGCGTGGATTTTTAAAGGAATTTTTTTCAATCACCCACTGACCTATAGGCGTGGATTTTTAAAGGAATTTTTTTCAATCACCCACTGACCTATAGGCGTGGATTTTTAAAGGAATTTTTTTCAATCACCCACTGACCTATAAGCGTGGATTTTTAAAGGAATTTTTTTCAATCACCCACTGACCTATAGGCGTGGATTTTTAAAGGAATTTTTTTTCAATCACCCACTGACCTATAGGCTTGGATTTTTAAAGGAATTTTTTTCAATCACCCACTGACCTATAGGCGTGGATTTTTAAAGGAATTTTTTTCAATCACCCACTGACCTATAGGCGTGGATTTTTAAAGGAATTTTTTTCAATCACCCACTGACCTATAGGCGTGGATTTTTAAAGGAATTTTTTTCAATCACCCACTGACCTATAGGCGTGGATTTTTAAAGGAATTTTTTTCAATCACCCACTGACCTATAGGCGTGGATTTTTAAAGGAATTTTTTTCAATCACCCACTGACCTATAGGCGTGGATTTTTAAAGGAATTTTTTTCAATCACCCACTGACCTATAGGCGTGGATTTTTAAAGGAATTTTTTTCAATCACCCACTGACCTATAGGCGTGGATTTTTAAAGGAATTTTTTTCAATCACCCACTGACCTATAGGCGTGGATTTTTAAAGGAATTTTTTTCAATCACCCACTGACCTATAGGCGTGGATTTTTAAAGGAATTTTTTTCAATCACCCACTGACCTCCAGGCGTGGATTTATAAACGAATTTTTTTCAATCACCCACTGACCTCCAGGCGTGGATTTATAAAGGAATTTTTTTCAATCACCCACTGACCTCCAGGCGTGGATTTATAAACGAATTTTTTTCAATCACCCACTGACCTCCAGGCGTGGATTTATAAAGGAATTTTTTTCAATCACCCACTGACCTCCAGGCGTGGATTTATAAACGAATTTTTTTCAATCACCCACTGACCTCCAGGCGTGGATTTATAAAGGAATTTTTTTCAATCACCCACTGACCTCCAGGCGTGGATTTATAAAGGAATTTTTTTCAATCACCCACTGACCTACAGGGGTGGACCCACTGACCTCCAGGCGTGGATTTATAAAGGAATTTTTTTCAATCACCCACTGACCTACAGGGGTGGACCCACTGACCTCCAGGCGTGGATTTATAAAGGAATTTTTTCAATCACCCACTGACCTACAGGGGTGGACCCACTGACCTCCAGGCGTGGATTTATAAAGGAATTTTTTTCAATCACCCACTGACCTACAGGGGTGGACTTTTAAAGATTTTTTTTTATTTCAATCACCCACTGACCTCCAGGCGTGGACTTATAAAGGATTTTTTTTTTTGGACTTTTAAAGATTTTTTTATTTCAATCACCCACTGACCTACAGACGTGGACTTATAAAGGATTTTTTTTTTTGGACTTTTAAAGATTTTTTTTATTTCAATCACCCACTGACCTCCAGGCGTGGACTTATAAAGGATTTTTTTTTGGACTTTTAAAGATTTTTTTTATTTCAATCACCCACTGACCTACTGGCGTGGACTTATAAAGGATTTTTTTCGTTCGCTCACTGACCTTTGTTAATTTAAGGAATATTTTATTTATTTAAAATATTAATAAATATATTTTTATTTTCTCTTTAAGTCCTTCTCGGATATTCGAAGCATTCAAATTGTTACGACATCATACCAAACATATGCAAAAGACTGCATAAAATTGCAATTTAAATAAAGAAAATAAGAATGAAAAAATTCTCCCAGCAGAAGATGACAAAGATGGTCAAGCGTTTCATGCCCACACATAAAGAAGGCACATATTCCATTTACTCTTTTTGTTATCCCTTTTGGCATGGGCATGCTGGACAACCGGTAACAAAACAACAAAGTATTTTTCGACTCTTTGTCATTTGTAAGTAGACTTTGTTTAAAAGGAATTCAGAGAACAAAAAACCATTCCTTGCAGGAAGTTCATGGCAGTAAGGATATTGATGTGGCAAGATAGAGAGAAACATTTGCCATGAAATGAAGAATGTGCAACTGAGGATGG